>NC_055959.1:27369997-27447497 GCF_018492685.1 Alosa sapidissima
AAGTGAATTGTCATTTGGGATAAATCCACAAGTGGCACAGCTAAAAATAATTTGCCGTGCGTGTCATCTCCCTCTCGCCTCGGGATGTGACCGGGCTGACAACCATCGCTGCGTGAACATGACTCCCCGCGCTGCCCTCTGCTCTTGACAATGTCCAAAAAACCCAGAGAACAACTAAAAAGTAATTGTGAAAGAAAGTGTGGCACTGCAAAAAAATACCTGGTTCAGGGGTTTCAAAGACTGTAGGCAAGCTTCTACACAATAACCAGAGACGAAAAAAGAGATAGAATGTAGGTAGAAAACATGAAAGGAAAACAAGGAAGCCGATATGAACAGTTCTTTACATCAGTCTCACAGTACAGTCCATGGTGTTTGAATACCTTTAGAATATCTTTTTTAAATTGGAAATAATGAGAGTTAATAAGCCGGTGTTATGAAGCAACCGTAATAAGGTCAGGCATCACAGGCACCTCCACTTCTCCTTCTGCCTGTCACATTACCTAAAGACAAAACGGCCTCTCACGCTAACGATGACCTGACACAGTCGCAGAAGGTCACACGAGTACCGGTGCCATCGGCGACATTTTGTCGTATAAGACGTTGCCCCCCCATCCTTTGCCTCTGAGACAAGGTCACTCCGCTCACACAAGACCTTTCCTCGTCTCGATTGTTGTCTCTCTTCTCGAGATTTGCCTAATGAGTTTGGAGTCTAATTGGCAGCCATGTCCCTGTTCCCTCCACACTGCCAAGCATCCTTAATGCAACCCGAGATAACAAGGCCATTTTCTGATCCGACAGTGAGAAATAAAACCCAAGTTTTACAATTAGCAGGAAAAACTTCCCAAGTTCCAATGTCATTTTATGGCGCATGGCCAAAGGCTAATTTAACAACTTGCCACAATCATTTTGCTAATTTCACAACATGAACATAACATTTTCAAAAAACTTTTTGAAAGGGAGCGTTGAGGGTGACATGGCACCACTGATGTTCCCACAACAGGAAACGTTTGGATGGAATCGTTACGTTTGGATGGCTACTCCAAGCTTGCTCGGTCTCTTGGATGACTGGCTGCACTGTTGGAAAATAGATGTTGTTGCTGCTTGGGTGCTTGGGAAGTGCAGAGGACTGTGCACTGGCAATACTGGGTTGATGGGAAAAGAGTTTGCTTCACAAGTACTTTCTCCTTGAGTAGTTTGATCAGTTGATGGACTACAACTCAAAGCTGTCTCCTGCTAAGTGCAATTTTCTTAAGAGATCTGTAAAAAGTTTTTGGACCATGTCATTTCTCAGGAGGGCATTGCTCAGGACCTAGATAGAGGCTATAGCTAATGTCTCTCAGGCAGATCTGATGAGGCCTGATGACTGGCAGTTTAGAGTCCAGTCTAGATACTATCCAGACTGGACTAGATAGTGTCTAGACAAAATTGATCTAAACTGGATGACAGGTAGGTGACAGTGACTGGGGACAGAGGAGGTGAAAAACTCAGATGAAATCAAACAGGAAAGTGCCCCAGTGTCCTCTATCTGTGGAAGTCCGGTGTGGTCTGTGTCAGATGGGTGTGTTGATACGATGGGTCCCTGTATGCTGAACTGCAGTCAAATGTTCACTCTTGACCACACTGGTACACTAACCCCGCTGGTACCATTGCATCAAGATTCCCCCCTGGGCACGCATTAGGTGGGGTAGGGATGTCTAACCCTGAGAATAGGCTCATTCAAACAATGTGTGCTCAGTGGGTGTGGAATATTTTAAGAGAGGCTCATTAGGTTTAAGGTATCTTCATTTATATGTGTGTCCTCCTTACTGTACGCTGTTCTCTCCTTTGGGGGAAAAGGGTGTTAATGCTTTCTGTCTATTGCATTACACTTGAGCTAATTGTAGTTCGGGCTGTATTTCCTGTTCATGAGATACACCTCTGCTGCCAATAATGCCAATTTCCGTATGAAATGAACACCTCACAACAGATCTGAGTGAGCTCCTGTTTTATCACAGAAGGGTTCAAAACGGTTTGAATCAGACCTTTTTCGTTCTTGACCTTTTCTTCCTTTATAATCCCTCAACCACTTTGCACTGCCCGTCATTGTTGTGAATATCATGGCTTGCATGTTTCTATTAATCTCTGGCACAACAGAGCAACCTAAGAGGTAGGGCAAGCGACTAGCTCTGGTATTTATCATAAACAAAATTAAGGACATAATTGGTTTGTTGACTGCACAGAGCAGAATGCCTTGTTCGCTGATGAGATGAGCGGAGACCGAGAGCATGGTGCATGGTGCTCCCCGAGCAAAAACTATTCGATAAGAATCGATTCGCTGTCTGTGGGAATATTGGCTTGCAAAACTTTGGTGGTCTTGCGGTATTGGATTGTATTTTTTGTGTAAATGTCTAGATGAATTTGAAGATTTGTTAAAATAATGTCTTGGTGAAAGTTCCTATGGTGAATGTGTAGACTGCAGGGCTACTAATGTTTGAAACCAATCTCACAGGTTTATAAATAAGAGAGGAGAGAAAGGACTGCTGTTTTTGACCTCTCCTGACACTCTCTAACATACAGTATTATTGCGAGGGTGTTTTGGACACACACCCAGAGGGACAGAGAAAGAGGAGAAATAGAGAGAAATAGGAGGTGAATGTTATAAGTAATGTACTAAATACTCACATACACACACACACACACACACACACACACACACACACACACACACTCAATGAATTAACAATTTATTAAAATATTGCCTAGAGCTATTAACAATTCAAGTTGATACACTTAGAGAGATGCTCATTAAAAGAAAGATAACACGGTCTGCATCTATTCTTCAAATATACAGACTGCCTTGAAAAACTAATACTGAGCAACACGCACAAACACACACACATTTACACCCTCTTACACACACACACACACACACACACACACACATTTACACACTCTTACACACACACAAATACACACAATCTAGTAACTTGCTGATAATGTTCGTGCAGCCTTACCTTCCAACAAAGAAGGATGACCTCGATAAATATGGAGAAACTGTCTAGGCCTACTGTATCTACAGCCCTGAGCAGCTATTGATTTATCATGTACAGTAGATCCTTATCTTCGCATGAGGAGCACAATGTTAGGCAGAGCTAGGGACCCAAGGGGGCATTCAAGGTGCAGCCATATCATACTAAACACCCTCCCACTGTTCCAGACTCAGCCATCTCAGCATTGCAGGGTTCTCCATTTCCTCTGGCACTGATCCCAGATTACCAAGTCATTCGGGACGCCATAGACAACAGGTGGGATGAGCATCTGAGGGCAGGGCGGTGTTATCGAAGGAATGGAACTTATGCTAGACATGATAAATGATGTTCTGGGAATGCGTTTGAAAATAACATTATAGTGTAATGCCCAAAGAGACTAATAGAGTGTCTAATATGTCCAGAATGTATCAGTAACGTCAGAGCAGTGTGTTAAGCAGGGGCAGTCATGGCCTACTGGTTAGCGCTTCGGACTTGTAACCGGAGGGTTGCCAGTTCGAACTCCGACCAGTAGGCACGGCTGAAGTGCCCTTGAGCAAGGCACCTAACCCCTCACTGTTCCCCAAGCGCTGCTGTAGCAGGCAGCTCACTGCGTCGGGATTTGTCTGTGCTTCACCTCACTGTGTGTTCACTGTGTGCTGAGTGCGTTTCACTAATTCACGGATTGGGATAAATGCAGAGACCAAATTTCCCTCACGGGAAATATTGTGAAATTAATGTCCCATACGCTAACTGTGATATTGCATGCATCTTTTTACTGGAATGTTCAAAAGTCACCAAAATGGTGTTGTCACACAAGGACCCTTTTTAGGATGACACCCCCAAACAGTCCAGTGCACAGAGGTGAAGTAACTCCACCTGTAGAGAGGGATGCACGTGCACCCTCTACCCATCAATAACTACCCCATCTCACCCTCCACCCATCAATAACTACCCCATCTCACTCTCCACCCATCAATAACTACCCCATCTCACTCTCCAACCCCTTGTGTTGACAAACAAGCCCCAAGCCAGAGAGGAAGTCAGAGATGGATCGGTGTGTGTGGGCTAATTATGCAGAGGTTTATAATTGTGATTATTATTCATACGCCGGGATTGGAACTCTCCCACCTCGTTTACATATTTGCGTGCTTTGCCCGACGCTGTCAAAACAAGCTGAGCTGTGCTTGTTTCTCCCACCACCACTCCTCTCTCACTCCATCCCTCAGATGAGCTTTTCATCATTTATTTAACCTGCTTACCATTAGGATAATTACTGTCATGGAAGCGGCAGTCTTGATGGTTGATAGCAGATGCAGATTTTTCAGCCAGTGTCCTCCGCATGAAAAATTAGATGAATCTTCGGGCAAATGTTTGCAAGTCCGGATATCATGGGACAGTGTGGTGCGGTTGTTTATAAAGTGAAACCACTGAGAGTCAGACCTGCTGCTTGATTGTTTTTCTTGTGCAGAAGGATTATTTTTTTTCAAATTTGAATTTCCCCTTGGGGATCAATAAAGTATCTATCTATCTATCTAAATGCTGATAAATAAAATAACCCACACACTATTGACCAGCGTCAAATAAAACAACATCAATTCCAGTGATTGCTGTAAGCTTGTGAATGACCTCTGGTGACAGAGTGTAATAGAGAGGGGGGCTTATTTCACCAGCTGCATTGTTCCTTCAAATAGCACAGCTGCACAAATTCAAGCAGATTGACACCAACCTTTACATTGCTCTCTGCTCAATTACTTGGTGAACAGCATTGTTCAAATGGCACAGTGCTCACACACACACACACACACACACACACACACACACACACACACACACACATAGGCATGAACACACTCGGGCGCGCGCACACACACACACACACACACACACACACACACACACAGTGTTATTTCACTCTCATTTGACCCACTGGTATAATCTTATAATCTAGGGCTCCGCTGTAGTTCCTTTGCTGCTCCAATTGTCTTGTATCTCTGATAGCTCTCTATTTCTCTCCCTCTCCCTGTCTCATACATACACAGACACAACAGTCTCTCTCTTTCTTTCTCTTCCTCTCTCTTTTTCTCTCTCTATCTTTCTCCTCTCTCAGTCTCATACACACAGACAAAACAATCTCTCTCACTTTCTCCATCTCTCTCTTTCTCCATCTCTCTCTCTTTCTTTCTCTATCAATCTGTCTCTCTCTCTCTCTCTCCCTCAAGTTTTGTTGCTTTTAGCCTCAACCACAATTCGCATGGCATCCATCTATCCACATGCACTCACTCTAAAAGGAAGGTAACTTGGAGGCGGAGGAGGTGTGGGACGTGTGTGTGTGGGTGTGTGTGTGTGTGTGTGTGTGTATGGGCTATTGTCACCCCATGCTCCATTACTCACCAGTGATGGGATTTGTCTACACCCCGGGCCCCTGGTAAAAGCCAGTACTTGAGAATCAGACCAGACCAACGGGTGTATTTTCTTCCATTTTAGTGGAAATCTGCAGACAATGCCTCTGAGGTCACCTTATTGCCACTGTCCCACTGGGCCCAGATGGGGAAATTGCACAGTGGTGGTGGTGAGAGGGCTGCTTGGGTGGTACCAGGCGGGTGATGTGGTTCATTCTCCCGTGTCATTGGCCATCGCAGGCGGAGATGAGGCCATGGGCTGCCTTGCTTTTTTGCCATTTTTTGGACAAACAGAAAGTGTGTGTGTGTGTGTGTGTGTGTGTGTGTGTGTGTGTGTGTGTGTGTATGTGTGTCTGTGTGTGTGTGTGTGTGTGTGTGTGTGTGTGTGTGTGTGTGTGTGTGTGTCAGGTCAGAAAATAAGCTTCACTGTAGCAGAATTTTTTAAAGGCAAATCTGTCCTTGATTGATCTGACCTTGTTTGTGGCAATGTGGTGATGTCAGTCTCTCGCTCTCTCTCTATCTCTCTCTCTCTCTCTCTCTCCCTCTCTCCCTAACCCACATCCCCCTTTCGCATTGCAGATCATACGTATAAACATGTCAGTAAATCAGTCCAGGTCATGAATCCTTGACCAGTGTTAACCCCGTCTCTCTCTCTGTGTCTCTCTCCCTGTGTGCGCAGGTGTTCACCCGCTATGGGAAGTGCTACATGTTTAATGGCCCCGAGGAGGGCAAGAGTCTGCGCACCACCATGAAGGGAGGCACGGGCAACGGCCTGGAGATCATGCTGGACATCCAGCAGGACGAGTACCTGCCTGTGTGGGGCGAGACAGGTACACATCTACATGCCTCTCATTACTGCATGACACTGTATATTACATGTATGATTGATAACATGTTGTTTTTTTTAAACTTTTAAAGACTTTAACTTTAACTTGACAATTTGTCAATTTCAATACATTACATTTACAAGCGGAATCGCAGATGAATAATTTATGTGACCACTTTTATCAACCCAGACAGATGTTCATGCATTTTTGTGCTGGGAACACACACACACACTCACGCACACACACAGACACACACACACACACACACACACACACACACACACACACACACTCACGCACACTCACGCACACACACACACACACACACACACACACACAGACACACACACACTCACACACAGTAAAAACAAATGTTCCGTGTGACACATTGCCATCGCAAAACCCAGTGCACTTCACCATCAGGTAAACGGGTGTCATCGTTTATAAGCGCTGTCATAAATTTCCACCTTCTGCTTTATCTCTGGCCAGCAGAGAGAACGAACGTTCAGCGCCAGACAGCCCCTGTTCTAACTTCACCCGCCATCAGCACAGCAAAACCTCCCCACACTCCCCTGTTCCTAAACTGCAAGAAAAAGTCTGTTGTCACAATCTTTATGGCTGTTTTATCAGTGTTTTCCTTGTTAAGACAGCCGGGGGGAGTATCCAACCGTGGGCAGCCTTTTTCATTTCCCTCTTTACTTCACGGGCGCCGGGCACAGTGGTCTCTGCGCAGCGGTAGGCTGAAGGACTCCTCCAGTCTGAGCTGGTCTGAGCCCGGGTGGCTGTCTGTCACTGCTAGTGTGGCACCACACAGTTGATGTTGCCGTAAAAATGTCAATTTTCTTTGCTCTTAATTAAAACTCCTTAATCAAAGGTGTTAAACCCCACCACACAAAATATTTATTTCTCTCTCTCTTTCTCTCTCTCTCTCTCAAAGCATTACCGTCATAGTTAATTATTCATACCCCTGGCAAATATTGATTTGATGTTGATTTTCTCTTTATTGATATGTTTGTTCTGACTGAAAATGGCACTATCACATGCCAAAAGGTTGCAAGATAATATGAGACAAACATGGAATCAAACAAAGTAGCGTTTTCATCTTTTTTAACATTTTTAGGAAAAATGGCATGTCCAAAATTATTCATACCCTTTTTAAATAATGGAAACATCTTTATTTGCATTCACATCTGTCAAAATGGTTCTGATAATACCTACCAAGCCTCTCCATGTCTCCACAATGATTCTAGACTGCACCTTTTTAACAGCAATCTGGGTTTTGAGTCAAGAACGATTATTTGCCAAGAGACCTGTCCCAATAGGCATAATTTGACCATTAAACCCATTAAAGCATACAATAATCCAAAACATACAGCCAAACAAGTCAAGAAATGGTTAACAGAGAACAATGTCACATTTCAGAGTGGCCCAGCCAGAGTCCAGACCTCAACCTGTCAAAAAAGTGAGTACAAGGCCAGAGTGATGGCAAATAATCGTTCTTGCCTTAAAACCCGGATTGCTGCTAGAAAGGTGATCTACAATCATTGTGGAGTCATGGAGAGGCTTGGTAGGTATTATAAGAACCATTTTGAGAGCTTTGATGGAAAATAAAGATGTTTCCAGTGATTATTTAAAAAGGGTATGAATAATTTTGGACATGCCATTTTTCATAAAAATGTAAAAAAAAAGATAAAACTGCTTTTTTTTGGATACCATGTTTCTACCACATTGTCTTACAACCTTTTGCCATGTGGCAGTGTCATTTTCAGGTAGAATAAACATATTGGTCAAGAGAAAAACAACATTAAATCAATATTTGCCAGGGGTATGAATAATTTTGTTCTTAACTGTATAAAACTTCAAATAATAGCCCGGGCTTTTATTTTCCCAAATCGCCAAACTGCACCGGCTAGTATTTGAGACAGGCGTCTATATGACACAGGCCTTTAATTCCCTTCACACAAAACTTTTCCTCTGCAAAGAAGGAAAATATTATTGAATTAATTATTTCAAACACACAGAATGTCTACCCATATGACTAGGCTATCCGTATCCGATGATAAGCTTCAATTACGGATTATCATTAATTTAGTGGTGAGATGTTGTTCACTGATTGAGATAAGATCCAAATAGCGGAGATAGCCAGGGCGGATTAAATACGTTTTAATCAAAAGTAATTTACAAAGAGATTCTACCACTGAAAGCTAATATGTTTGACACTAGCAGCATATCTGTCCTCTGTCAAATACAGTTGCATTTTCAGCCCAAAACCGTTCAGGAATTATTTATGCAATTATTTAGGCCATGGGAGGCAGTATGCGGGTAACATAACCGCCAGCCAAACTGCAATACACGTGTCTCGGTTGTTACTCTAGGGTAGACAAACTCACTTTCTGGAGCTATACTGCCCCATCTTTTATGGAATGTGGAGTATGAATTGATTTTTTGGCAGACATTACACATGGCACCTTTAAACGTGTTTTACCTGCTAGGCAGCAGCTTAGCCACATAACACGGATTCCCTGGCAGGTGTAATAGAAAGAAACAAAATTCCAGTGGATATTTCACGTCTTCTCAAAGACTGGCGGCTGTTTTTTGCCAAAAAAATTAAGCCAAAACACGTCCGTGAATTTAAGGATTTTAACCGCATGCTGTGAAGTTACATGCAGGTCTCTTTTACGGAGGAAACCCATGCTAAAATGAAACTCTGTAGTCACGAATTTGATCATGTTGGTATGAATATATGTTGTAGTATGTGATTCCTACAGTGTAAAAAAATATACTAACGTCTTAGAAACGTTGTAAAATTATTGAAATAGATTAAGAAAGCCACCGCTATGACGATTTCAATGGTTAGATTGATTTGTTTAGATCCAGTGAAATTGCTGCCTTGGCAACGCTACGTCATGGCTTCGGGACTCTATACGCCACCCCTAGGTGAAATTGGGTCACTCCCCGCAGTCCCTAGAGTTGGATGAGTGAGCCAAAGCGTTTTATAGCCGACCCAGCCATTGTCCTAATCTAGAAACGGCCCGGTTAGCTTTAGCTTAGCGTAGTCGCTGTAATCCGGCGATTCCAGCTAGCATGTCGTTGCAAAAGTGAATCAAATAACTAATAAATTATTTCTCGTAACCTGTACATTCACATCGAGTAAAAATATCAATGCAAAATAACACGAAGGGATTTACTAGACCAATTTAGATTTGGAACTATTTTCGGGCATAGCACCGGCAAAGCACTGCTGCCAGGACATTGCCAAGACATCACGCAGCATCAATGCATTTTTTTTTTACTTACTCTGTGGACAGTTGTCCACTGGGTCCACTCGGTGTGTTGTTTTCCAGTTCACTTTATCGCGCCGGGAAAAAAAAACGGAGGACTGCAGGATGGATCATTGCTGAGAAGTCGTCGGTAGCAGTGACACAAGTGCGGTCACGCTCCTCTTCAGGAGCGTTGCCCACCATCGATGGCAGTATTTTATCCCACTCTGCACAGCACAAACACTCCATTTTAGTCGGCATGGGTTGGCACACTCCACACTCACACCACCAGTTCGTGTTTGCTCTCGTTCTCTCATCCGACTCGCCTTGACTAGTCGCAATGTCCTCTCTTCCCAGATCCAAAGCTCGCAACTCCTCTTCAGTGAACTCAGGTTCGAAAAGGGTCTTGGATCTTGGTAGTCAAAGTCATCATCTTTGTCTATCGTGTAATCTTCCATATTCATCGCCATTAGAACTCTTAGAGAAAGCCCACATGTCAGTGTCAGCCTAGTAGCAGAGAACTTGGTAGTCACGCTGGTGTATTGCCGGAAGTTGAGGGTTTTCAGATGCTGCGTGATGTCTTTGCACCTGGCAGCGGTGCTTTGCCGGTGCTATGCCCGAAAATAGTTCCAAATCTAAATTGGTCTAGTAAATCCCTTCGTGTTAATTTGCATTGATATTTGTACTTGATGTGAATGTACAGGTTATTCACTTTAGCAACGACATGCTAACTGGAATCGCCGGATTACAGCGACTACGCTAAGATAAAGCTAACCGGGCCGTTTCTAGATTAGGACAATGGCTGGCTTGGCTATAAAACGCTTTGGCTGAGTGACCCAATTACACCTAGGGGTGGCGTATTCCTTTAAGTGACATTCGGTTTTTGTCATAACAAGTTAGGGTTAGGATGAGGGCTAGGGTTAGGGTTCATGTGTCAGGACAGTGTTGAGTGTTATGTCGATACTGTCAAGTAAAGTGTTACCAAAAAAAGAATAACGTTTGTGAACCCTGTTGTTTTGTTGCCGGCATAAAAACGAGTATAGGCTTACCATTGGCCTATCCTTGTCATAAAATATTTTGCCTAATGCGCAAATTTTAAACAAATGCATGATTTGAACTGTCAGAGTCGGACATAGCATAGGCAACAATTTTGAACTTTGAGCTTTCACCACCGCAGTCTTTATTAATGCCATCTTATCATAACGTAGCATGCACAATCGGCTCCATAGAACTGGCTTAAACAGGCGATATAGCGGGTTTTAGGAGATTAAATGCAAACTGAAACTGGCCTTTATTTATCCAAACCTGTAGCAACACCAGGCGTGTAAAAGAAACAGGCATCTATTTGGGACTGTTTTTGGGACTTTTATTTGAAGTTTTACTAGTATAGTATAGAGTCTTTATTGTCCTATAAGGATATTCTTTTTCACACATATCATTGTTACATTCCATGCAGGATGTACACAGCCTCATACATATAACATATAACACCCCCCCCCAATTCCCTCCCTCCTCAACACCATACAAGCAAAAAGGTGGACAGTGCAGACAACATAAAACACAAAAGGATAGGGGGAATGGGTAATTGTCACAGGAGTTTGTTTAGTGCAGTGATTGCTGAGGGTATAAAACTTTTCTTAAAGTGTGCTTTTTTCCAGTCCAGGGCTCTGTATCTGCGGCCAGATGGGAGTAGGGTGAAGAATCGGTTCAGGGGATGGTCAGGGCTGCTTACTATGGTGCGTGCAAGGCGTGTGGTGGCTGTGTCATTTGCATCAGTGAGGCTGGGGGTGGGAAGCTGTATTATCTTGGATGCTAAGTGTGAGATTTTAATGAGTTTGTTCTTGCTGGTGACATTTAGTATGGTGAAGAAACAGGGGGAGCAGTAGAGTAGAAGGGGTTGGATGATGCTTTTGTAGAGTAGCAGAAGGAGATGGGGGGCAACATACAGTGATCTTAGTTTGCGTATTTCATACAGTCTCTGTTGTGCACGTTTCTGTGTAATGGTGACATGTTCATTGAAGTTAAGCTTATTGTCAATGGTGAGACCAAGCTATTTGAAAGTGCTGACCTGTTCAACTGGTTGGCCATGGATGGTGATGTGAGTGAGTCCAGGGGGTGATTTTGATGCATGAATGACCAATTCTTTTGTCTTGTCAATGTTGAGTTGGAGGTAGTTATCAGAGCACTACAGTGCAAAATCTGTGATGGACTGGTGGTAGGCTGTGATGGAACTGTTGTCTGTAAGTAGTCCTACTATGGCTGTGTCATCTGCATATTTGTAGTAAGTGATGTTGGGTAGTGAACACTGGCAGTCATTTGTGTAAAGTGTGTACAGGAAGGGACTGAGTACGCAACCTTGGGGGGTTCCAGTGTTGGTGATGATGGTTGATGATGTTGTAGTCCCTATTTTCACTGTCTGTGGCCTGTTGCTGAGAAAGTTGTTTATCCAGTGGATGAGGAGAGGGGTGACATTCAGGTGCTGTAGTTTCTTGATGAGTTGATGGCGCTGGATTGTATTGAATGCGGAGCTGAAGTCAACAAACAGAACTGAGGCAAAGTTATGGGGAGTCTGGAGGTGGTGAAGGAGGGAGTGAAGAAGGCATGCCACTGCGTCCTCTGTCCCCCTTTTCGGCCGGTATGCAAATTGGTATGGGTCCAGTTGTGTGCTGACAGCAGGTAAGATGAGTTGTAGTATGATTTTCTCCATGTATTTCATGATTATTGGGGTGAGTGCGACCGGACCCAGAGGGTGGGTATTGTTGCTGTCCTGTAGGATTCCCAGAAGATGGAGTGGAAGATGTGAGAGAGCTCCATTGCGCAGCACTTCAGCACTATTGCCGGGATGCCGTCTGGCCCTGGTGCCTTGCCAACTTTGCACCTGGCCAGCTGCTGCTGAACATCCTCCTCTGTGAAGGGCGGGTGGTGAGGTTCATGGGAGGGGAGGGTTCTGAGAAGTTCCTCACAGGTGGGAGTGTGGTCATGGGTGTCGAACCGGTTGAAGAAACTGTTCAGAGTGTTTGCAAGATGAAGAGGGTCCGAGCTTGGTTGGTGATGGTGGTTATGTTCTTGACCTTGACGGTTTACAGTATACATCTTACTTGACTTTCTCTCCTTAAAGCATTATATGCCTCTCTATCTCTCTCTCTCACACCCCTTCAAAGTCTCTCTCTCACCCCTTCTTTGTGTGGGTGGCCAGACCTGTAGGTTTGTTATGTATGAGTCTGTGGCTGAGTTAACAGGGTGTCTCATGGGCTGAATAAGCTTCTGTGGTGCCTGGCAGAGCAACCTGTGTAGCGCTCAGAGACTTCTTCCCTCAGTGCTCAGGAATAACCTCTCCTCATTTCCTCTCCTCTCACTTCTCTGGGCCTCAGGTTCCTGTTTGGAGTTCCTGTGAGTGTCTCATCATTGAAGAAGTCAGCTTGTATGACATGTGTGTGGTGTGTGTATGTGTGTGTGTCGCTCCTTTATTCTCTACAATTTGGCGTGTGCATGTGTGTGTGTATGTGTGTGTGTGTGTGTGTGTGTGTATGTGAGAGAGAGAGAGAGATGGAGAGCAGGTGTTTGGGTGATGTATCTGTGAGTCTGCATGTATCGATGCTGTTCTCAAAAATCCATGAGTTGAGGGACCATGGCAATGAGTGTGGGTGCGCTAGAGAGAAACAACAGCTTGCAAGGAGACGCAGCAAATCAGAGAGAGAGAGAAAAAGAGATGGAGACAGAGAGAGAGAAAAAGAGATGGAGACAGCCAGATTTCCGCAGATGGAGAAGCGTTGACATTTCAGAGGGTGGTGGCTTCCCCCATGCATATGCAATTTACTGCAAGTGTCACGGTGATGAAAAAGACCTGGCACAAGCACACAGGCACAATTTGACACATTCTGACAAAGCGGCACGGAAGCCGAGAGTGTGTGAGCGCTCACGGTTACAGTTCCCTGGAAACCTTAGCCGGCGGCATCGGAACCGACGAGCCCTAAATCAAGCGTTCCCGGCGAGATTAAAAACTCTCCGGCAACTGGGTGTTTCTTTACAGCTACCCTGTGTGAAAGTGCTTACGCTTCAGTTTGTTGCCATTTCCCAGTGCCGTCCTCTTAGGGCAAACAGAGGAAATATGTTACGTAGCATACACGGCTTTCTCCTATTAGCTGCAGGTTGCAACACCATCACAGTTGCACCGTTTAAAGGGTGCTGTGCATTATCTATGACTAATAGCCAGAGGATGGGCAGGAGTGTTTGCCTGTGTTTATCAAAAGGTTCTTACTCTACAGCAGAGAATTGTTTGTGCCCAGGTAATAGTTGGCAGATGACGAATTGCTAGCGTGTGGGGACATGTTGGGCTCAAAACGTTTTGGAGTATTACATTTATTCATTTAGCAGACACTTCTAGCCAAAGCGACTTACATATGACAATTATATTACAAGGGCCATCGTGCCCAGAGCAACTTGGGTTAAATGCCTTGCTGAAAGGAACAACGGTGGAAGCCGGGAATTCAACCCACAACTTTTTTAGACTGCATACTAGCCCAGCTCCATAATCATTATGCTATCAACCCCTGAGGATACACCTCTGTATACTACAAAATACACCATAGCCTACAGAGAAGATGAATAGCATATCAAGTGGTGTGTGGTTAGCAGTTAGTCATACAGTAGAATCTATAAAGTTGTGTTGTGTTAACAATGTGTAGCATTTATAAAGTTGGCTCTTGTTCACAAAATATCATAGCTTTGTAATGTTGTGAGTTAATATGTAATGTTGGGTAAGGATGTTGTCTTTGTCGTTATCTATATCTTTGAATGTGGAGTCTGTTACTGGTGAGGAGTGATAAAAATGCTTGTGGTCAGTCAGGCTGTGGCCAAGTAACATGTCAGCCAGTGAGTAAGCTCAGAGAGAGAATGAGAGAGAGAGAGAGAGACCAGAACCTGCCCCCATGTTTGCTAAGCAGTGCTTCATTAGCACACACAGACTGACAGCTCAGCACTTTTAGCATGTCGTCCCACGGGTCTGCAGAACGGCGGTCAGGCAGAACCTGTCTGTGGATCCACACACTGGCCCCATCACTGTAGGATAATGAAAGGACCGAGACGATATGACACCACTGCCATCATCTCCTATTCCTCCCCAGCCAACACCTCTGTGTTGGCCTCCATCTCTTCTTGTCTGACGTGTGTGTGTGTGTGTGTGTGTGTGTGTGTACCCCTGGAGGCTTGTGGGGCCTGTGGTTCTCCTCTCCCCAGACAGATTAGTGCAGACCTCCACTGGAGTGTCTCTCGTCAGGAGGATCCCATGTGTGTGTGTAAAAGAGAGAGTGTGTCAGTGTGCAAGTGGAGCTGTTCATTACTCAGGCAATGGACTGAAAAAGAAACAGGTGTCAAGACTTTGGCAGAGGTGCTGGGAAAGAGGAAAATAGAGAGAGAGAGAGAGGGATGAAGAGGTAGCCAGTGAGAAAGCAGAAGTAACTAGAATGACAGGGCAGAGGGAGGCATGCATTCGAGCTTTTGCGCTATTGATTTTGGCAGAATTTTGTTTGCTGTTACAGTATGTCGCCCTCGCAACAGATGACTTATTGACGCGTCCTTGTGGTCCTCTCTCTCACACACTCTTTCTTTCCTCCGAATCTACTGGTTTATGGACATATGGTTTAAAGTTTCAGCCTGACACCAAGAAAGAAGCACAAAGGTTTTCCGAGGTCGGAGCGACTTCCTTCTCTTCGTGAGTTGTTGTTTCTCCTCCTGGCACGGCTGGTGATTGAGCTCCCATTGGAGTGCTTTATCTAATACTTTCGCATTTAGCTTGAAATCTCGAGGCTATGTCCATCTCAGGCCACCAGAACTCTCTCTCTCAGACACGAGCTGCTTTCAGACCTACGTGTAAGTCTGCATGTTCTGCGGATGTCAAGCGGTTGGGCCGTATATCTAAACAACATAACCGGCCATTTGGAATTCCGAACTTAGCCAGCTGTTACACTACTCCCCTCCATAGTATTTCCGACGGACATTATGTAAATGAGCTCGTGTCTAAACGAAGTGAAGAACATGCGGAGATTCTGTTCATGTGCGTGTTCAACCACGTTCAACCTGTTCAACCCCACAGAGATTCTGTTAATGTGTGTCGGCATCGTTCACACATGTGACCACATAATGTCAGCATGTTAGCATCATATCTGAATCACATGAAGGGTTGGACCTCTGTTTGACAAAGCTCCGCATATACTGCGGAGGACGTGTCTGAAAGCAGCTACAGAGAGAGTGAGCCCTGCCTCCTCCATTATGGATAAAGTACCCCTACACCTGCTGTCTATCGCAGAGCATCGGCCTTGCCACAGGTGTTAGCGTCCACTTGATCCCCTCTGTCTTTACTGCCGCCTCCCCTCCCTCCAACCAGCCCCACTTCTGGCCTCTCTCCACCATCTGGCCAGCAGGATGCCTCCCTCCTGCATTGGGCTGTGTGTGCGTTTCCCATTGCCTCTCCTCTCTCTGGCATAACAGACGTGTGGGATGTTATTTGTGTGGGGGTTGGGGGGGGGGAGGGGGCAGGGGAAGGTGTGTGTGAATTGGACTTGAATGAACACATCTTCTCCCTGCTGCCTTCCTCCAGGCGAGAGTGTGAAATCTTTAATAGAAAATTATGGATTGAGCAAAGCCACAGGGAAAAATCAACTATCCTCTCTCTCTCTCTCCCTTCCTCCATTCCCCCCTCCATACACGTCTTCGTTCACTCACTTCTCCAATATCTTCCACCCTCTTCTCTCTCTCTCTCTCTCAGTCCCTGTCAGACTCACGTCTATATACCTGCAATGTTGGGTGCTTGACTCTGTATTCTGTGTTATTTCCAGAGATGTGTAGACGGGATGTCTTACCACAAACACTCTCCGGGTAGAGAGGACACAGCAGTCTGCCATACATCTTGAAATATTCATTGTCTCCAGGAAAAGACAAAAAATGAGAGACCATAATCTCAATAATTAAAAAAATGAGAGACCATAATCTCAATAATTAAAAAAAACTTAGATTAAATAGTCTCTGATTGAACACAAATTGGATACAAAACTTATGGACAAGCATAAACGTCCATCCGTCCGTCTATTTTTCTATTTCCCTCTTTAATATATGTCTGCCTGTCTGTCTTTTTTCAAAGACACAAACATGCACACATCCCCCCACACACACACACAAACACAAAAAACAGAGAGAGGGAGAGAGAGAGAGAGAGAGAGAGAGAGAGAGGGAGGGAGAGAGAGAGAGTGTAAAAACTAGAGAGTCATTTGTGTTGGCTTGGCTTTATCAGTATGACGTCTGCTTGGCTGAGTGTTGGCACTGAAGTTCTGTGTCACAGCTGTGCTTCCTCAGACAGGGAAGAAAAGAAGAGCAAAATGTGAGAGAGATTAGTGATAACACACACACACACACAAACACACACACACACACACATACACACACACACACACACACACACACACACACAGTCACATAAACAGAGGCTCCAGGGAATCTATTATGCTGATGAAACAGTAAAATTGGACTTGATTTGACTTTGACTGATTTTCCTTCTCATTTTTCCCAGGACCAGCTTATGCAGTCTCTATCTCTCTCCCTCTCCCTGGCTTTTCCTCGCTAACCCTCACTTCATTTTCCCAATCTTAACACCATCACTCTCACCATTCCCTCGTCCTCTTGTCTTCCATCTCACTCTTCTCTCTTCTGTTTCTCTGACTCTTTTTCTCTAGTCTTCCTCTCCAAATTGGTTTCTTTCATCTTTCTGCTCACCTTTATTATATGTTGACAATAATCAGCTAAATGAATACATGTAAACGTAAATGTAAATGCAAGCCTTTCTTTCTGGTTTGTGTTTCTGTAATTCCATTTTGGAAACATTTTGGCTTCTCCGGTTAGATTTCTCGCTTTAGATGTCTTCCTGTTCTGGGCTGTTGATTTACCCTCTTAAACAGCGCCCAAGGTTATTGGGCCTCCATGCAGAGAAAGTGCTAAAACTGCTTCAAGACGATGCGTTTACCCTCACTCTTATTTTTGTTCTACTCTGTCTTATGTTCTCTCTCTCTCTCACTCTGGCTCTCTCTCTTTTTCTCTCTTTCTGTCCATAATAACCTCCCACATGCTGGTAAGGCATCAAAGGAAGAAGGGTGATTTGGCTGTTTTTAATCTTCTCTGTTTGCCTTGTCATGGTGGTCCATTTGTGAAGTCCTTTTAATCTTTCTTTTTCCTCACCCGCATTATTTCTTCTCCCTTCTCTTCCTATCACCTTCCTCATCCTCCTCTTCTTCTTCATTATCATCCACATCATCACCATCATCATCATCTTCTTTTTTTGGTATTTTCTCCCATGTGCAAGTGAATGGTTTGTCAGAGTGAGCCCCTCAGAATCCCAAAGCATGAAATCAAAAGCGCAAAGCCCTGAATCAAAGTCGACAGGAATTGCAACATGAACTCCTCGCCAAGCAGTAACGAGTGGTATTTTGAGCCCTTGCTTGACAGATCCCTTTCAACAAGCATGGATTTTTATTTTTATTTATTTATTTACTGTTTGTCTTGTTTTTTTTGGAGTGCACACTCCACCACAAGCCCATGGTCCGTCCCCTTCCCTGGACCGCCTCTGTCTGTGTCCAGCAGCATCATCAAAGCCACTTGGATCTGCAAGATGGCTCTATCTTAAAGTTTGAGCATCCCTAAATTGTGTGGACCGGGGGCCATGGTTGCCCACTAAGGACACGTGAATCAGACTCGGGTGTTTTTTAATTTGTTACACGCTCTCTTGCTTGTGACTGCTCGGCTCCATGGAAGGATCCCTCTATTGCGTAGTGCTGCTGAGCAGTGAGTGTGTTGTCAAAGAGTGAGGCTTTCATCTGTCTCTTGGTATGCATTTGGAGCTGTGCTGTACATGGGACAAAAGGAGGGTCAAGGTGGATTTATTGATTGAGGAAGGGATGTGTGATTGTTACAAACAGACAGGAAGAGAAAATAAGAGAGAATGAGAGAGAGAGAGAGAGAGAGAGAATGAGAGTGAGAGTAAGATTGTGCTGTATGAGATTGTGTATGAGGCAATGTATGTCACGTGTGTGTGTGTGTGCGTGTTTGCGTGTGTCTGTCTGTGTGTGTTTGTGTGTTCACCAGAGCATGGCCTGAGCGCATGGCCACTGACTGATATGTGAAGTGGCAGTGTTTTGGGGAGGTGGCAGGGCGATGCAGCAGGCCCATACATGGAGGAGCTGCAGCTCAAATGTCAGACATGGGGGGCACAGGGGTGCAGGGTGTGGGGCTGTGAGCTGGCAGAGGTGGGGGCAGGGGGGTGGATATGCTTGGGGTGGGAAACATTCTGATGTGGGGAGGGCAACGATGGGACAATGGTGGTAGTCACACAGGCACGTACGCACACACACACACACACACACACACACACATACACACACGCATACACAGACACACACACACACACACACACAAACAGACAGACACACTCAAGCGCGCCACACACACACACACACACACACACACACACACACACACACAGACACCACAGGTTTGTCTCCCAACAAGATGCCACATCTGCAGGGAGATTATCAGGAGTGACACATGCTGGCTCACAATGGACACAGCTTCAAAATGGCACATTTTACACTTGCATACTCGGACAAACATGCACACAGAAACACACACACAAACATGAACACAGACACACACACACACACACACACACACACACACACACAAACAGAAACAACCTCGCACACAGTGGCGGACCGCCAGGGCCTTCAAAGCCTTTTCAAACGAATGAAAAATAATAGTGTCTTTAATAACATTTTACTTTACCATTTATTATTCACTTCTTCTTCTCCTTCCCGATCGTTCTTGACTAGGCTATATTTGATTGACAGATTGTGTGAACAAATAGTAAGGGCATGCAATACATTTTTATCCAATCGCATGTCTTCCCTTGTTAAGGCCCGCATCAGGCCTTCACAAGGAATCACTGCGTTTTCGGTACCTAAGCAACCATTAGTAATCATATGTTTGGATTCGGGTTGATTGATGGCTACATCTGACTGATTAGCCAATCAAATCGACCTATTATGGCGAGGAAGGCAGGTCTGACTGCAGTTGGGCCTGCAATGTTCGAAAAGAATACCCGGAACCGTTCATCACGAATTTTAACGCTATCTATTTGACTTGAGGAACTTCCTATAGGAACTCCGTGAGCATCTTCTGTCAGTCAGACTGACATTCACTGGAAAAGTACATGTCACACTGACATGGCTTTGGTTATAGCTATGGACAGTATATTGACCGTTTTTGTTTAAAAAAAATATATTGATAAGCCTTTATTAAGCAAAATTATATCATGTAAAGTTACAGCGTCAACTGGACTACATGTAGTGCTGCCACTAACGACTAATATTCTAACGACTAATCTTTCGACTAATTTTTCGATTAGTCGACTAATCTAAACGACTATTTTTTTTTAATCAAGTGTTTGTTATTTTGTTGTGTCCGTTTTATTTTGAACTCAACTGAAGGGAAAACGTAAAATATATATCACCCTACTTTTGTTAAAAGCTGTATTACTGTAAGTAAACTGTTCAAAAACATTATGTATTAAAAAGAAAAACACCCATTTAAAATGCTACCTTCAGATTTAATGTTAGACCTTTGATAGACTTTATTTGTATGCCAGTGTTGCCATGGACATAGACAATTTCTTTGACCTGAGGCCCAGTCATGGCATACTTTGGGGTCATAGGGCCCACCTACAGTACATGAACCCACCCCCCATCAAATTATCATTATATCACATCACAATTATTATTGTTATGCTATATTGTTATACATGCACTTCAAAGCAGCCAGTGTTTAAAGTGCTAACATTGTTCACAAAAAGTTTGTGAAAACATGCACATCAGAGGACTGCTTTACTAATGTAAAATATAATTACAATAGTTCCATTGCTTTTGCATGATTGCATGATAAATACTTCTCAAAACAGCAATTATATGGGTGTCATCGTTTTGGGATGTTTCCCTCATGCAAGCATCATACACTGGTAGGCAAGTGCAAGTGGAAAGAATATTGAGATATTTGAAATATGCCACAAGCTTTTGGCCACATTTGAATACTCTAGATAGTGTATTATAGTCTGTGCTCTGTTTTTATGGAAGTTGCATAAATCCACATTGTTCTATTAAATGTAGTTTCATAATTAAATAGCTTTCCAATAGGTTGAATTGGAGCGTTGCTACCAACGTTATCAAGTGGTTTCAGTTTCTCTCACGCATTGAATGAACGCCCACCATTTAATTGTATGCCTCTATGTTTGATGACACCAAATTAGCAAGTATTTCCTACTGATTGCAGAAACGTTTGTTTTCTTTTTCTGTCGGTCCGCGGTTCCTTGATCAATTGCGCAGAAAATTATCAGACAAAACCCCGGGAATAATTTCACTCCGCGGCTCTGGACCAGCAGTGTCCACGTTACGGCCGGTGCTGGTCCGCGCGGCCCATATTTTGAGAAACGCTGGACTTTGAAAGGCGAGAGTTGAGGACTTTGCGAATGAGCCTAACATCGGCATGTTCAAAACAAGTAGGCTACAAAATTTTAAAAATGACTTTTTGCGCGTCTTACCACATAGGTTACCTCACTTTATCAGTTGGCTTGAACGCTAAAAAAATATGCGTCGTGACTAGACAATGGGAAATGACGAGCACCTTGATTGTTGATATCACGGGCGGCGGCATGTTCGTTTTAACGTTTTTTTTGTATGAATGAATTACAGTAATGACACGCGTTGCGTTGTCAACGTGAGACACTTCACTTCATTTATTTCAATTTCCACAAAGTCAAGAGTCTGGACTAGCGTAACCTAGGCCTACTAGCTTAGCTCCCCCCACTTAGCTCTGCCTAATAATGAATTGCGCTGAAAGCAGGCAGGCACGCAGCTTTGCTGCTGGCGTTAACACTTGCATGCATAGCGGGTTTAAAACATGACTGCCAAAGTCTTAGTAGCCTGTTTAACATCCAAAGACAGTCATTGTACTTTTCAAGAGTTAATAACATAGAGTTAATATAACATTACAGTGAGCCGTTTGAGACCAAAAATAAATAGGCGGTCAATAGTAAAACGAGTCTTCGACTATCTATCAGTTTTATGATTAACTGATTAACTTATATTATTTACTGCTTTTTTAAAAAAAAAATATTGACATCAACCTCTTTTGCACATTTCCATGTCTCCATATGTTGTACCTGCTGTGTAGACTTGCTTGTGTGTGCTATATGTTGTACCTGCTGTAGTCTTTGTGTGTGTTTGCATTATGTAGTTGTTGTTGTACCTGCTGAGTAGTCTTTGTTTGTGTGTCTGCTTTATGTTGTACCTGTTGTGTAGTCTTCCACAGTAGTGGACAAGAAAGACCTCTAATCTAATCTAATCTAAAAAAAATTGCAGTCGACTAATTTTCATGGTCGATTAAATCGACTAATCTCGGCAGCACTATGTTAGCAAGATGCACATAATGTCAGCTAGCTCTGCACTTGGCTGGTCAGTAGCCTATGCAGGAATTGGTACGTTTTGTTTCATGTTTATTTGATAACACTGACTTGTAATACATGCTTGTAATCTGGCCCTTTTCTATATAAAAAGTGTTTTTGTGCTGCTTGCAAACCACAGTGCTTGGTTAGCCTACTACTAGATTGTATGCTAGCTTGAAGTTGTGTGTGAGTTGATGTGGCTTTGGTGAAGCTGTCTGGATCGGCATCTATGTGAAAATTGCCATTTGCCTTGGTTTCCTGCCCTGCTAATTAGTCTGACTATTTATATATTTGTGTTTTGTGGACATTATTGGTGAAATCAATGTCATGGCCATCAGACATTATGAAATAGGCAACAAGCAGTAGTAGCAGCATAGGGCAATAGCCTACATTTTCTGACTTTTATGTTTAATATCATGGTGGTGTGCTGAGAAATGTTCTGAGCATTTTCTGTTGAGACACTTTCTCATAAATACGTTTGGTAGGATAGCCTACTGTAGTTCCACATTAGCTTTTGAGTAATCAGAGCAGCAGCAGCACAACCTAAAACAGTTGCACTGTAACGTTAACGTTAAAGTTACAGCTAAGTATGTACAAACAGTCTGAAGCAAGTTTGCTGATGTCAGATTAAACTATTAAATGATCACATCATTGTAGACCTGTGGCAGTGCCATATGTGCGTGCAAGTCATGAACATAAGTTAGGCAACCGATATTCTAAATATTTCAAAATAGTCTGCACAACCCATACTTGAGCGCACTTGGTGTTCACTTTCAATATGGCATGGACTAAATCAGTGTTTCCCAAACTTTTTTTCTGGGGACCCACTTTTTAAAAATGACAGACCATCGCGACCCATTTCACTTCAGATCTAACATGCAACCTGCATGCAACCATATTGTTTTAGGTCACAGGTTCTCAAACTTTTCTTGGGGGTATTCTTGCATGCTACGCAGTCGTCACTCTGCATAGTAAGCTGTTCCTGTATTTCTAATGAGTGATGTTGTAGGCTACGTTGCGTTTCAGACAAGTGGATCATAACACCGTCAATTCCTATATGTAAACATAGCAAGTAACTGAAGTCGTTATATTGTAGCCTATTTGTGGAGGTTTCTTTATTTGGAAAGTTGAATCCGCATTAAACGTTTGTTTGTAGGCCGTATACCAAGGCTGTGTACGTATGTTGTGACAAGCTATGTTGTAAGAATGTGAAATGAATAAATATCAGAACAAGAGGCTTTTGCGCAATAGTCAAAAGATAATATGCCTTTACTGTAGCCTACAGTATAGAGTTTGTGAGGTGAAAAACGAGAGGAAATAATAGTGTTTAAAATGTCCATTTAAATTGTAGCCTAATATTATGCACTGTTGAGTGTTTTGCCGGAATAATAAGGAATGTGAGGAGGTTGCTATTAACTTTAAAGAGTGCATCTACGAACTATCTACCGCCTATGACGCAAATTGAATAGCCATGTCCGGTAAACGAATGTAGATTTTAATCGGTCAAGTTGAAGAGCTGATGTCCGTTAATGTTCGTGCAAATAGGCTGATTCATGTCCCTTGCATTTTGCAACTGCGAGCAACTGAGAGGTCCATGGCAGGCGTCCCACAGAAATGAGGGAGATGTCCACGCTGTCCCTTGTGCGACGTGTTCGCCCCCCAGTTTCAGAGCTATTCTAAATGCAAAATTGCGCAGAGGGCCGTGACTGTGGTAAACTATCCTAATAGAAAACTGATAGCTTTCCTGGCTAAATAGTATAAGTTAGGCCTATTAGACAACATAAAGTGTGCTGACGACCCAAATAAAATCTCCTGCGACCCAGTCTTTGGAAAACACTGGACTAAATTGCACGTCTTCACCGGACAGTAGCAGGCAGCAGATTGTAGCCTAATGAATATTAGGGGTTTGCACGGCGTGTCATCAGATCTGGACATCGCCATATTGGAGATACTCGACTCATTAAAAAGCATTAGGCACTGAAGTAAATCTCTAACATCGTCAAGGAAAATGGTTAATTATTGCCGTGTTTTAGGTTGTACCAATAGGTCAGACTGAGAAAAACATCTGGTGTAGGTATCGACTTCCAAACGTTATTAAAAAACCAGGGAGAAGGGACAATAATGCCAGAAGTTATCAGAGGAAGGGGGGCGCTTGTGGTTTTACTTGGTACTTCGTCTCCCTCACCCAACTCATATGGATCTGCGCTGCCATAATCCGTAATTTCTCGAAATATCGCGCCTTTTCTTGTGGTCCAAGTCCTGCCCTAAATGCCTTTGCATCTTAGACTCATTTTGATGAGCTTTTCTGTTGTTTAGACACGCTACAATCACATAAGATATCCAAAGTGCATAATACTCCATTGTACTTCATTCATTAAGTATCGCCAATATGGCCGCGCATGCTGGGTTACCATAGTTACCGGCCAGAACGTGACATCGTAAAGATCTAATAAAGATCTAAGCAATGCGGAATTCAGCTCGGAACATTAATTGTTTGTCTAACGAAGATTCTAGAGTGCTACACAGATTTGCGTGAGAAAGAGAAAACGTTTTCCCCCCACCGTGAAATGCTGGGAAATTGCACATTTTAACGAAACAAAAAAAAAAAAAAAAATCTTCGGGGGGTGTCCCCCCCGGAACGCCCCCCTATTTTTTGTCAAAAAATAGTCATCATTGAAGGCCTAACCACTGAACGCACGGTCCGCCACTGGCGCACATACATAGTAATATCCACATCTCTACTTGTTCATGGTGTTGAGACGTGCATTCATACTAACATGCAGGCACACTGACAGCATAGCCGTGTTATGCCAAATAAGGGGTGTTTATTTTGGTGCGCTCCATGTGGGGCTACAGCGGGGGGTGCTCTGCCCTTCCCAGAGCTCCTGGAGGGAGAAGATAAGAAGCGCTTGATTACTCGCACCTCCGTTGGGTCTCAGCAAAATGCATCAGCCACACAACCAGACTGGTGACTGATGACAGTGATGATGATGATGATGATGGTGATGACGAGGAATATATATGGGTCAGGGAGATGATGATGATGATGATGATGGTCCACATTATTCACGTCAACAATGATGATGATCATAATAATGGTGATGATGGCCATCATCATGGCTGTCACTAAAATGGTTGTTTTTAATGGAGATGAGGGTGATTATGGGGATACGGTTTTTAACTTAATACCTCAGAGTCTTTTCTTTTCAAAATTATCCCTTCATATTGCTATGACAAATGTCAAAAAAGGGATTTCACAAAGACTCTTTGATGTTGGACCCTTACCCAACATTACAGCAAGAAATACATGTACTGTAACTGCATATGCACACACATGGTACAGACAAGTTACTGGAGAATATCAGTATGTTGAGACATCAACATATGGGAAGATGTCTCACGTGGGAAGAGTTAGACTGACAACAGGTGGCAACAGCTAAGATGTTGTTCGGGAGTAAAGCAGAAATCAGACATCTGTCCTTGAGATTTATGCAAATTATCTGATGGAACACACACACACACACACACATGGTTTTTGCATGCTGAAACCCACACAAGCAATCGTCCATCAAGCACACAACACAATGAGCATGACTGGCAGTTAAAAAAATATGCTGGGTTTTGAGCTTTTTGAGATATGCTTTCATATTATCTTGTATTGTATCTGTCTTCAATTAACCTGTGTCATTTGCACGTGTATTCATCTGTGGAGTTGTCACTATATAAGCTGTCTGTAAGTCAGCATGGACAAGCATGTTAACCCAAGGTCTAGTTGTGACAGACTTTCATTTTAATTAAAGTCCCTTACCCTACTCACTTAGGAAGTTTTTAAATGTCTTTGCTTCAGGTGTTCTTTGAGCATAATTGAAATCAATCAAAGCATAACTACATCTTCACATTTGTCAGTCTCTGATTTCTTACTTTTCAGGGGGAAATGAACACGTTTCATAGATTTCCTCAGATATTCATGGTTTCTAGTGACTGATCCTTAAGGATGTTTTTTTATTTCTGTCACCACTCTAAGAGTTTAGAGTACAGGGATTCAGTATGTTTCAAACTTTGTACAAACTTTACACATACACAGACACATGTGCAAACACACACACACATACCCCTACTCTAATAAAACTAAGGTGTTGTCCCTATCTGGACACAGAGGTGTGTTTTAACACATTTGTTTTAAGAGCGTAGAGAACAAGTTGTGTTGTTTTAAATGCAAGTAGTGTTATTTTCAACACATATTGTGTTACAAATAAAAAAAAGACAAAAACACAAACTGTGGTGTCCCTATCTGGACACAGAGGTGTGTTTCAACACATTTGTTTTAAGAGCATATACACACACACACACATACGCACACAAACGATACTGTATGTGTTTGAAGTGATCTACGATACGACACACTTTATGTGTCATGTCAAGCTTGACATGATTTCCACTCCACTCATCAGACCGGCGGTTATCAGAGTGGTGGCGCAGCCAAGCAATGATCCAACCGGCATATACTCAGTTGTCACGGAGTAGGAAACCGTGGTTGTGTGCAGCTCTCTATCTCCCTAAACTGAGTGACAGAAAGCTGAGTGAAGCCCTGCAGTAGAAGGTCCAGTTGATCAGACGGAGAGAGTCTCCATGTGGTGGGGGTGTTAAGAGCACACATAGCAGATGGGCCACAGCGCCTGATGAATGGGGTGAGTTTGGCAGTTTGTTTTGTACCGTGGGCCAGAGGGAGGGAGTGTGAAGTCGGAGCTCTGAGTGGGCCTTCAGAGACACACGAGCATATTTGCAAATGAGGCCCGAGGATTGGATGCAGAGCGCCCTGGCGGGAGTGCTTGTTTATGATCACTGTGTGTTCAACAGAACAAACTCTCTCTCTCTCTCTCTCTCTCTCTCTCTCTCTCTCTCTCTCTCTCTCTCTCTCTCTCTTTCTTCTTTCTCACACAGGCACACACACAGACACAAACACAAAGTGTCTGAACTCTGCCTCTATTTACTGTTTGTGACATTTCCCCCTGTCTGAAGAGCTTCAGGTAAAACATTCATCCAGGTCATTGGCTATAGCTATTTGAAATGCAGCATCTCACAAATGAGTGTAGCTTGTTAGTTATCTTCTGAATATAAATTGTTCTGCACACCCTTCTGCAAAAGCACAGTGGGGAGATCACAGACTGGTCATGTGCTCAGCGTAAAGAAAAGTGCAAGTCCATGCATGCTGAAGGGAAAAGGGGACCCTATAGTCGTTTGACAGGAAGCCCATTATGGCCCTGCTTGCCAATTAGGTCAGAATTATTATTAAATTATGATTATTAAACTCATTTATGTCTGTCATTGAGTATTGGATTATAAAAATACCTGATTTACCCTGATTAAGATATTAATTCTGTGGGAAAATGCTGGGAATAATCAGTGCTGAATTGACAGATGCCATGGTTTCCGAATGATTGGATGCTTTCATAGTCAACACAGAAACACTTTCAGTTTTCCTCATTTTGGTTACTTCTTTCTCTCTCTCTCTCTCTCACTCTCACACACACACACATACACACACACACACACACACACACACACACACACACACACAAGAGACTTCTATTTTAGAATGCGATGATTTGTTCAGAAGTACTTTCACAGTACTTCCAGCTCAAATGTTTCTGGTAAATGTGGGGGGCCTTTGAGGACATGAGCTTTCTGGCGGGTGTCCATTTAGATGCCTGACACACTGCTGGGCTTCCTTACATATCCTCTGGGCAGTGATCCGCGGCTGTGATTGAGGCCGTGTCTCCCTCAGGCTTAAAAAAAGTTTGGAGTGTGGCGAGGAGATAAAAACACAATGGTAATGGAGGTCACTCAAAAGAGCCTCCAGAGACAATGATTTTGACTTTGTGTGTGTGTGTGTGTATCCTTGAGTCCTATAACGACTCAAATGTATTCTTCTGGATGTATAATAAATCGTACCAAAATAGCTGAAGACTGGTCAGCATCAGCCTATTTCCTAAAATTGGTGTCTGTGTATGTTCCCATAGCAACTCACACGCACATTGAGCTTGCAATGTTTTGCTTGTGTTGAACCATATACTGTTCTATATACAGTCTATGTGTTGAACTGTTACAGTTAAAGCTGCAGTTGGCAAGATTTTTTTGATCAGTTTCACTGAAACCAACACTATGCTCCGACAGAACAACATAAATCAGCCGGTTTTAGAAAAAAACCTGCACTTCTACCTCCACCTAGTGCCTGTTATTTGTTTTGCAAAAATCCACAGCTCCCTGTTCTTCTGGTCCAATCAGAGCAGGGCTGTGTGAGATCTGACTGTCAATCACAGTCTGGTGCAGTCTGGTACGCATTGACGAGCACAAACTCGATGAGAGGGAGCTCGGTGGTAGTGGGGGAAGGGCATGAGAGTTGCAAACATTCAAAATTTTGGCTAAGTCCCCTAAATCTGTCAGACTTGCCAACTGCAGCTTTAACGTTAGACTACAATTTGAACAGTTGAACTGTTACAGTTACAGTTTAAACAGTTACAGTCAATGGTGTTGAAGTGATAAGTAGGCTAAGCAATAAATCAGCATTGAATTAGTTATTGGATGATATTGAAAAGTAGGCTAGTGGAATTATTTGTGGTTGACCTCGGAATTCAGAGCATTAAGTTAGCCTACGTTGTGTCAGTGTAACGCAGCCTACTCTAACTGTAAACAAATATTTGTCTGTAACAGACATCTGTTCTGTTTTGTCTTGTGACAAAGTCTCCTGGTTCAATTGTTTCCAGTTTCATAGAAACGAGGGTGTTACATTTGCAGTAACTACAAAATCCAACCTAATAACGCGTTGATGTTTCTCCACTTCAATAACGCGTTGATGTTTCTCCACTTCAATAACGCGTTGATGTTTCTCCACTTCAATAACGCGTTGATGTTTCTCCACTTCTTGTTCTCTTCACCTATCAGGCAGCTATTCCTGTAGTATTTTGTAGTGAAAAAGGATACCCGTTCAAAAACTACAGCTACAGTAGGCCTAACGTTGTTCTATATAAATAGAATCGCTATGACCGTGATGTAGAGGGCAAGAAAGTATAATGGCAGTCAGTCACTCTCTCATGTGCTCATAACTTCCGTTATTATCAGGCTCATGATTTGCAGGTAGCAACTTACAAATGAGGTAGCTCATTGCTTGCCATAATGGTAATGAAAAATATATTATTAGTAGTAACATCAGAGACTTTCTAATGAGGAGACACAGCACTCAAAAAATCCTCCATAGAAATGCATGGGCTTAGTTTGTAACGCCAATATGGCAGTTGTCTACGCATATCACACCCCTTCCGCGGCAAAACGTTGACATGTGAATACATTGAGCCAATCGTGCTACTGTATGTTGTGAATACATTGAGCCATTAATGTGGTGTGTTGTGAATACATCGTGCCAATCATGTGTTGTGATCTCGCCGCTGGAGCAAGATTGCAGTAGATTGGTGTCGTGAAACCTTGCGCACGCACATTTCTGATGAGATGGATGCCCGATGAGTGCCCAAAAAGCGTTGCCATATGGCCGCCGAGTGGAGGGACTTGCCTAAAAGGACTTTGGTAACATATTCAAATATTTAGTGTTAACCTTACTCAGCACTGAAACCTGTCAAACTTCTTTCAAAGTCCTTCATCACATGAATTAAGATTAAAATAATTTAATTTCTGAGCACCATAAAGTCAGATCTCAGCACCATTTTTAATGTAAGATCGTTCTTAGGTCACATACCAATTTAAAATCATGACATTAAAACTGCAATGGTACTGTTTTTAATGCAATGGTACTGTTTTATCATGTGTAGGCCTAGTAGGTGTAAGTGTGTGTGTGTAAACATGCTTTAATGAGTATAAGTATAATATACTGTAGGTATACTGTACTCTTTGGATCCCATTAGGGAAATTTGGTCTCTGCATTTATCCCAATCCGTGAATTAGTGAAACACACTCAGCCCACAGTGAACACACAGTGAGGTGAAGCACACACTAATCCCGGCGCAGTGAGCTGCCTGCAACAACAGCGGCGCTCGGGGAGCAGTGAGGGGTTAGGTGCCTTGCTCGAGGGCACTTCAGCCGTGCCTACTGGACGGGGTTCGAACCGAATTCCGAATTGTACACTCACACAGATACAGACACGCACGCACACACCCACACCCACGCACACATGCGAACACACACACACACACACATGGGAACACAAACACACACACACTCATTTCCACTTCACATGATTCACGTCTTGATTCACAGGAAAAAAAGAACTAGTAGAAAGCGCGAACTAGTAGGCCCTAATGAAGTAGCTACTGTACAGTTCTTTCATCAACCTATGTGTTTTAAATTAACTTACAAACTTAAGTATACCAAGGATACTTAAGCTTACTTAAGTAGGAGTGTTGGTGCCTGCTCTGTTAAGGTATTTCTGTCCCTCCCAAACTGCATTGAAATGGTATGTTTAGCCAGAATTTCCAGATTTTCAGGGGGAGAACCAGAAACCATCAGAAACCAATTGCAACGTCCCTGATTGTGCCCCCCCCACTCCCCCCCTCCCCCCCATGGCTTGCATGACGCCCCTGTGTGTGTGTGTGTGTGTGTGTGTGTGTGCGCGCGTGTCTGTGTGTGTGTGCGCGTGTCTGTGTGTGTGTGTCTGTGTGTGTGTGTATAGTATATAGTATATATATTTGTGTATCTGAGAGAGAGAAAGAATGTATTTTTGTGTTTCAGAAAGCAAGAGAGTGTGTGTGTTTTTGTAGGCTTGAGTGTGTACGTCTATGAGTTTGTGTCTTTGCACCCCCCTTCCATAGAGATTCATTTTATTTCTTGAGGAGATTGCCTGGTGCGTGAACATTCTATTCTGTACCCTTCACTTTGATGCCAAGCCAAAGCAAATGGCCCAGCATTGCACCAAAAGCATGTTTTCCACAGTCAGATGGGGCCAGCATTTTGATACTGGGCTCAGCTGCAGAAGCCTCTTAAATTCAGCTCTTTGGTTCCATTTTTCTACTTTAGAAGAGGCAACCTTCTCACAATGCTTCCTTCTTTCCCGTTGTGAATCAAGACGTGAATCATGTGAAGTGGAAATGAGTGTGTGTGTGTGTTCCCGTGTGTGTGTGTGTGTGTGCAGGGCCGGCGGAAGGCAATCCTGTGCCCTGGGTGAAATAGGAATATGTTCATAGACTGCGTGCCACTTTTGACTGTGTGCTACCTTCCCAAAAGCCCCTGACTACAGCGTGCAGATCGGGGCTGATTTTAATGTGGGGGAGCTCAACGTTGCTACTTTCCAGCGTTACTGGACCACAAGGAAAAATAAAAAAATGTTTCGGGACTATTGCGATTGCGAGGCCTCACAGAAAATGGGTAGCCTACAATTAAGCAATTAGGCTTTTCACGTAACATAAACATATTATTATTACAGGCTATTATACAGAAATCGGACTACCTATTTAATATGATGCCGTCTGTTAGGTGTGCATTTAAACATGGCATGAATGTTGTAAATGCTGTAGCTGTGTGAGTGTGTGTGTGTGTGTGTGTGTGTGTTCCCATGTGTGTATGTGTTCGCATGTGTGCGTGGGTGTGTCTGTATCTGTGTGAGTATGTACAGTATGAGTTTCCTTCAGAGTTAATGTCATTATGTGCGTCTCAGAGAAAGTTCAAACAAGGAGTAAATCCAAAGACAATTAACTATGCACATTTGTGCAACTGACATATTTGCACTGATAGACAAAACACATTCATGGAACATCTGGACTAGTTAGCAAACACTGTTAATTAAGCCTCTTTCTATTAGTGTGTGTAAGCTTATTATGACCACTGCGCAGCGAAGCGGCGGTCATATATGTTTAGTCAGAGTTTCTTCTTCCGTTTTTTTTTTTTCCGCATGTGTAATTTTCCGTCAAGGATTCCTGGGACACTGAAAGACCACTGGTGGGCATGTAGCCCCACAAGGATAGCATGGAACCATTGTTTTTCGTTTTGACCCCCCAACCCCGCCCAACTGAACCCCCCGAAAGGAGGGTAGGGCGGACACAGTTTTCGGTGAATATCTCGAGAACCGTAGGGCCTAGGGTTACATGTTGTAATAACAATATCTCTGGCTGACATGGACAAAAAAAAAAAAACACACAAAAAAAATATCTCACATGCAGGCACACACACTCAATAAACACACACAGAAGCACACATATACTCAAAAACAACCACACACTCTGCACACACTCAATTACAAACACACAAAAAAAGGAACAAGGTAGGAAATGAACAGAATTTGACAAACGTGTCTGCGGTACATCTAGTTTCTATCGGTCTGGTCATTGATGTTTTATGATTAATTTGTAAAAATGTGTAAGTATGTGCCATGCATAATAAGTAAACTCAATAAAGCATTCATTCTCTCCCTCTTTTCATAGGAATAGGCAACACTTGCATAAGAAGAAGCAACATGTGTTTTTTTGTTTGTATGCGCTTGTGCTTAAGGACTCTCTCCCTCCCTCTCCCTCCCTCCCTCCTGCAGAAGAGACGGCGTTCGAGGCGGGCATCCGGGTGCAGATCCACAGCCAGGCCGAGCCTCCCTTCGTGCATGAGCTGGGCTTCGGCGTGGCGCCCGGCTTCCAGACGTTCGTGGCCACCCAGGAGCAGAGGGTGAGTCCCGCACCGCACCCCTCCTCCTTCAGCTCCCATCATTCACACTGTCACTGATGGCTGTCACTCATGTGCCACTCAGAAGAGCAAAGTCTGAGAACCTCAGAGTTCATTCCATATACATTGTGACCATATCCATATACTATATTGAATTAGTTCGATGTATATCAGACTTATATGACAGTTCTTTCCATATTCAGTGCATCAGCCTTTACTGTACAGTATATCAAAGTTCCATAAATACTGTATTATTCAAGTAACGTCTTCATGTAATTCATTCAATAATTTACCTCCTGCCAAGATGCTGAAAATGTACAGTGCCATCCACAATCCTATTTTATTGACAAAGGGCGGTTGCACAAGTATTAAAAACAGGGATTCCAATACTGTTGGCAAATGTTTTTTTTTTTCCAAAGAAATTATTTCATGATGTGATCATTTGTTATCTCAGCATAAATTTCCGTCTCTTCAAAGTTGCACTTTTCTGATTTCTTTTCAATGTGAAAATAAGCCTTATTAGTAGGGGAGATTATCAACAAAAAAGGGCCTAATCGTTACGCGGTGGATAGAAGTACCAAAATTGGTACAGACACTCTTTATGATGTATCTCATCATTTGAGAAGGTGTGCCCAAAATGTCTGGTTCATTTAGGTCCTTTTTAAAGGGAAAATCCAAGATGGCCGCCTAAAACGACCCAAGGATAATAAAACATTACATAGTTGGGCATCATGGTTTATTCTGCTACTTTATTATTTTACATTTGATAGATGGTTAACAAATAATATGTGCAAGATAACCCATGAAAATAATCTTACATGCCTTTTATACAGCTTTAAAGGGGGGGAAAACAGGCTTAAAATGACTCCCCAAATGAATCCTCATCTGAGAAGTTAATTATTTATGTATGCATAACATAAATATTTTTAAAAACTTTTGGAAGAATCACTTAATAATTTTCAAAAGACAGTTTATTGCTAAAATGTCCACATGAGAAGAGATCAAGCCCTAAATAGGGACACCATTCACTGACCAAATGTTATGCTAGTGTTAGCGTTAGCATTAGCCAATGTAGAACCACTAGCTGGGTTCCAATTATCAAGCTAAATCTAGGCAAACAAAGGCATCCCTAGGTTAATTGTCTCCCCATGATCACCTGGGGTGAGTATTTGTGAATCTGTGGGGCTTCCTGGGGGGTATTGTACCGTTATTTCGGGAATAACATTAGAAGCTAGAAGAAATTTTGATTTGTACTACAGTAACGGTAGCCAGCTAGAATTTAGCTGTGCAGTATGTACATTGAGTAAACCTCCCTCATGATACCTTGACGTGCTAGTGAGAGAACTAGCAGCCTGGGCTTTTAGCTCAATTACTAGCACGCTCACCTCCCGATCCGAGGTGCTAGAGAGAATATACATTCAGCCAGCTGAAAAAAGACAAAAATATATGCTCTGTCTTCCAGAGAAGTATACACTACAACTCCAGCTGTTACTTCTCAACCAAAGGCCATTGTAGTGCCAAAAGTTAACCAAACCAATACCTGGTACCTGCATGGGCAATAACAGGGGAGGAAAAGTGGGCTGAGCATGCAATCAAACTGATGCTTCACTTCAGCCAGAACTGTCTGACCCACCTGCTATAAACTCATTCCTTCCTCTCTTTCATGAAAAAGCTGCCAGCTTTGCCATGGTCAGACATGGCATGAATGTTTTGAATGTTTTGAACAATTGACAGAGTACCTAAATCCCGGCCTGGTCCCAGTTATGGGATTTGACCTACCACTATATACATTTACAAAAATGGTTTAGTGGAGTAATCCAGACTGTTATGGAGAGAGGTTTGTGATGCTTGGTGGGTTACACATAGAGATGGCTCTATGGAACACAATTGGATAACTTTTAGATGGAAGTAGTTGAACAACTGCACTATGTGATGGGGTACCTCTGGAACAGCATACTCCTTCTAAAGGGTGGGCTGCATGGAAACCATTTCCAGAAGTAATTGATGCCTTTATTGCTATGACAGCAACTGCTTAGCCAGGACTCAAACATGTTTGCATTGCTGGAGAAGTACACTTCTTTACGATAAGAAAACGAATCTTGAAAAAGTCAGTGATGTCAGGAAGGACTTGTTTTCTCAAATACAATATGTCTCTCAATGGAAAATATTCCTCCCACACAGGCTGCACTGACACAGTATTCAAATAGAGCAGTTGCAGGGGACATGTGTGCTTAATTGTATGTTTTTATGAGGTCTGCCTGAGGTGCTTAAGTGTCTGTGTTTATACAGTAGTATCCTTGAGACAGTTGGTGGATATATAGGTAGCCATAGTGTAGCCAACAGAGACATATCTATAAGACACTTATACCTAATTTCATGCTTTTAGGAGGTTGTTTAGGTGGCCTTTGAAATAGCTGCCAAATTTGTGGATAGGCAGTGCAGCCTTTTTTCAATTTCTTTAAAAATGAATTTCCCATTTGAGATTTCTTGGAGTAATCTTCTAGGATAATTTAGGATCACCCAAGGATAGGGACATATATCAAATTTCAAGCTTTTAGGAGGTTGTTTTGGTAGCCTCTGAATCAGCCATCAATTATATGGGTGGCCATTTTGAATTTCTTCAAAATCTCACTTCCTGTTTGAGATATGTTTAGGTGGTCTTTGAATTAGCTGCCAATTTTGTGATGGGGAGTGTGATATATTTTTCAATTTCTTTAAAAACTCACTTCCTGTTTGAGATAATTTGGGGCACCCCTTCTAAGATGTCTTAGGATCACCCAAGGAACATGTATACCAAATGTGAAGCTTTTAAGAGGTTGTTTAGGTGGTGTTTGAATCAGCTGCCAATTGTGTGGCGGGAAGCGCAGCATTTTTCAATTTCTTTAAAAACTCACTTCCTGTTTGATATTTCTTGGGCACCCCTTCTATGATGTCTTAGGATCACCCAAGGAACATGTATACCAAATGTGAAGCTTTTAAGAGGTTGTTTAGGTCAGTGGTTCTCAACCTTTTTTCAGTGATGTACCCCCTGTGAAATATTTTTTCAGCCAAACCAGCGTACAAGAATTACCGCTATATGCTTCAACCACAACTCCATCGTTTGAGTTTTGACAGTGATTGACAGGTGATGGCGGGTGGCATGTGACAGGTTGGGTCAAACCATCCTGGTATGGGGTGACTCTGGGTTTTTAGGATAATGAAATTGAATAGCCTACTGAAATATAAAATTCATTTTATGAACTTACATTTTCCTGAAATATTTATTAAATAATTGTTTTTAAAGTATTTTTGCATGGATTCTACTTTTTAAATATATGTATACTTTATTTTTTTCATGTATTAGTACTAGCATTGATTTAAAGAATTAAAATATAAAAAGCGTATTATAAAAATTCTTATATTTTGACATGTATCTCACCACAGCAAGCTCATAGCTCTACATGCATTTCATGTGTGTGTAGGGCAGACTGTCCTGAATCTGGCAATATCATTGCATGGTGGAGGGATTCTCTGGGGCTGAGCAATTTACAGACATATGTGGTGTGCGCCTTACAGAAATAAATGCCACTTTTTATTTAGTGATTAAAAATGACCTTTCTGCACTCCATATCTGTGACAGAACTGATCTGACCTGACTTGACCCAAGTTTGCGTGTTAGCCAGTGTTTTTTTTAGTGTCTGCACTTATGATTCTCTACAACTTTTTACTGCATTGCCATGAACAAAGTAAAGGCAAAAAAGGTGTTTCTTCGTCGAACAAATTGGGATGCAATGTGAGCCTTGAATTGGATGCCATGCAGGAATTTGCTAGGATCTCAAAACCGGATTATGAACATTATTTGCCATAGAGAAACACATAATAGCGTTGGATTATAAACATGCTTTGCCACCAAAACAGACACTTCGTCTGTTTTATAACCCAGAAGGATGTAGGCCTACTTGGTATCAAATGATAGCTGTGTCTCCTCTTTCATCTGACATGCGTGGCATATCTATGCGATCACAGGTCCGCGAGTAATTCAAACGAGAGTAATGGGTGTGCACCGTTGGTTTTTGTACATAACGTTATTATTTTGCAGTCACTTCGTCTGTTTTCATAAGCCAGAAAGATCGACATACTTGAACACTAGCGGAGCAATGTAACAGAGAAGAAAGGGTGTGTTTTTTGACGAACTTTGCGTCAATTGGGTTCTGAGGGTTAAAATCTCATGTACCCCCTGGAGTGCCTTCACGTACCCCCATTTGAGAACCACTGGTTTAGGTGGTCTTTGAATTAGCTGCCTATTTTGTGGCTGGGAGCGCAGCATTTTTCAATTTCTTAAAAAACTCACTTCCTGTTTGAGATATTTTTGGGCACCCCTTCCAGGATGACTTAGGATCACCCAAGGAACAAACATACCAAATTTCAAGCTTTTAAAAGGTTGTTTAGGTGGTGTTTGAATCAGCTGCCAATTTTGTGGCGGGGAGCACAGCATTTTTCAGTTTCTTTAAAAACTCACTTCCTGTTTGAGATATTTTTGGGCACCCCTTCTAGGATGTCTTAGGATCACCCAAGGAACATATCTACCAAATTTCATGCTTCTATCCACCGCGTAACGATTTTTCACATAATCTCCCCTACTATATTAAAGGAATGTTCTGGAGCAAAAACAACCTAGAGTCTTTTTTCAAAAGCTAGCAGGGTCAAACTGTTGTCTGAGAGCATAATTATGTTAATTGAGCAAGAAAGTTGTTTGCATTAACACCAAATTGTCTTAACAGTGAACGCGAACTCACATCAAAAACAAACTATTTTAACAATGTTCAAAATAGAATGACACTTCTGTGGTAGTGTGTGTTGTGCTGATGTTGGACTTTGATGTGGTTTGTGTGCAGCCTCCATTTTCTTCTCTCTGCATGTTCCCCTTCCCTCTGGAGATGCAATGTCTTTTCACAAGCTGTCTGTTTCTATTCATGTTGGAGCTTTTCCACTTCATCTGCCTCTTTTGTCCACCTCATTGGCCTCCAGAACCGCATAATGTTCAGTCATCAGTTTTCAACAGGAGATGTCCCGTGCGTGCGTGCGTGCGTTTCTGTTTCTGTCTCTGTGTCCATCTGTATGCCTATATATAATATATAATGTAGAAAGTACATTAATTTTTGTATAGTTGCTTGTGTTGTCATTTAAAAGTTATAAAACACTAATGCAATATATTGACATTGATGATGGTATTTTTAAATTAAATACTTCTTTCACACCTCAAAATCCAATCTAGTTATGTGTAAGGCAAGGTAATTGTATTCACTAATGGCGATCTAACTGTGATACAAACCCATTGTTATTTGCAAATACTGTAGCTTACACTGTATTGAGTGGACTCCACTACCACGGTCTATTGCTGTTAAGATAATTGCAATGCGTGTCTTGGCTTGAAGCTAATGAACTCACCATTGGGTTTGGCATATTACTTCCTTCTTTAAAAAAAGGCTTTTGGGAGTGTTGTATTCCTTTGATTAAATACAGCAATATACTGTAACATCCAGCCATGCACTCATCAACACACTGTGTCTGTAGCAATCCCTCATTGGAGGCCATTTCGTATCATAGAGAAGGGAGATGAGATTATCACAACATGTAACTTACAGTACATATTGCTTTGAGTCTCCTGGAAATAATGAACTATCCAGAGAAAGCTGGCAATGGAGACAGAAGCCCAGGCATCTGTGAACTACATCAGAATAAAATAGTATGACTGAGTCCATTTGTAAGAATATCAAATTACACAACATTCCAATTATAGAGGACATTGGGGTTGTGGTCAACTCTGCTCACATTGTAATCAGTTTCACTGTAAAAATGAAATCAATTCTTAACCTTTGAGATGACTTAGATATCTAAGTAATTGGTTTGTGTGTGTTTGTGCGTGTGTGTGCAAACACTCAGAAACAGTGTGTGCAAACATTCAGAAACAGCTAGCAATGAAACATTAAGGGCTGGTCTTCCACACATGTAGGCCTAGTCTTAGACTAAAATAACTGGAAACTGGCTGTATGAAATGTATTGAATGATGTAAAAGAGACCCAAAAGCATGTTTCTCTTGCAGTGTTACATTCCTCATTAATTTACTCATCGGATAAGCACCTTCTTTTCTTTTTTGTATGTACATAGGAATTGTGCACCAAATCGGTATGCTGCCGAGTCAATCCTCTCCGTCATATAAATCAGATTTTTCTTTCTCTGACATAGCAACACTGTAAAGGTCACTTCAACAAACATGGCTGCTGAGTAAATATACCTTTTAAAGCAACACCAAAGAACTTTCCCTCTGTCGCACGCACGCTATTTGTTTATCCAGCACCGGCTTTCCAAATAACGATGTCCATAGACAAGGTAGAATATGTTGCACGATTCATGAAAGTATGATGTATTGCGACATCAGATGCAAGTGAAATTTGTAGTTTCTTATGTCTCATTCCATCGAACTACAGATCCGCTACCCGATCTGGCAAACTTACATAGTGCGGTTATAGCCGATAGAGGGCTGTGAAGCGAATGCAGAAGTGCCGTTCACCCTGTTACAAGTTGATGAACCACTGAAACGATTTTGGAAACATTATTTGAAGGTACAAAAAACTCTTTGGTGTTGCTTTAAAGCATTGTGTGACTGAAAACACAGGAAGAGCTAGTATTTTTTGAGCAATCACTTAGTCACACCTTTTAGTGTTATTCTAACTCTTACTTCCAGTTTCCTGTGGGTTCATTAGCTAGACTACTTTCAAAAGTGTTGCCACTCTTCTCTCTTCCTTTCTTTCTCTCTCCATGTTTCTCTCTCCCCTCCAACTGTGTTCTAAAAGAATAGATGGCTGATCAAGTATCTCTTGCATTCATTCGCCACATATCCATCAGCTGCACTGAAGTTCATTGTTATCTTCCAGCTGGATATGCATTGCTCAAGTCCTTCTTGGGGAATAAAATACTGTGGATTGAACGCACATTTACGAGACACTACAAAGACGTGACCCGCCAGTTCATTGCTTTGCTGTAATTAAAGCACTGACTGGGACAGTTAAGGGGAGTGCTTTAAAGCCTGCGTCATGCCTGAGAGATTTTAATTGGGCCTGTTAAACCCCCAAACAGAGGCAGAGCAGTGTGAGAGAGACGTGTCTGCTCCACGGGTTTCACCAGGCAACATAATCGCTGTGGTTGGCAACACTAGACCTGCAAAATGGAATGGATGGTATCGTAAAAGCTTTTAAACACAACACAGAGGGAATGTCCAGGGAACATATGCAAAATGAACACCCCATGTCCATTACAATTAGGGAAGACCGTAGTCAAAGCAGGACTGCTCACGGGATGTTATGTGCATTATAATGATTAAAACAAACTTGTATGTGCTAAGTGCTCATGTTCATGTGCATCCATAAAATGCCACTGTTTGGATTTAAAAGCTTTAGGTTAAATTAAAACAGTAGACTATTTGTATCTTTCTAAAGTCCAAGAGTAACAGATAAGAACATTGCCTTGTCACAAATCGAGGTAATATACACTGAAACGACTTTATTTTGCAGTGTCATAATTGATATTTAATGTCAATTGTCTAATATGTTTTATTTTACGGAGTGTCTATTTACACCCCTTGTACGAATAGCCTTGGCCACACAGCTGAGCTATTCATACCCTGTGACATAACAACAAAAAGACGTTGCTCACGTGCACAAAAAACATGGCGGACATTCGTTTTTCGTTAGCAAAAAGTGAAGAATTCTGAAAGGTTTCGGCACTATATCTGTTCTAAAGTTTTTTAGATTGAAAAGTTGTGTTTTATTTTCATAATCTTGGTTCAGTGAACACATACAACCGTCAGTTTGTTAGTTAACAGAAATGTCATGAATATGACGTTCAGGCCTATAAACTATAAGTTTACCTGCAAACACCGTTTCCTTTTGGAAGCAGATAGTGCAGTGGTCACAGAAAAGGGCTGGCACGTGGGAGACCGGGGTTTGATTCCCGTGTGATGCGTTTTGGCAGAGTGAGTGTGCATGTGTACCAACGTCTCTGGAGAGAAGGCGCGCAATTTGAAAAAGAAATCGGTTCTCAAACGGAAGTTTTGATTGCAACAATTAGCTAGTTCATGCACCAGGGTGTAAATAGCATGCATTACTATAAACACCAGGGTACGAATAGCATCCACTTCTAACTGTACATTGATGCAAACAGCATACCTTATTCAGAGTGTCTATTACACAGCTGAGCTATTCACACCCTGTTACGTAACAACAACAAAAAACATGTTGCTTGTTTTAAAAAATATATATATATATATTATTACATTGTGTGATCAATATGCCAGAATAAATGCACAGGGGTGCAAATAGCATACACTGATATTTGTACCAGACGGGGTACTAATAGAACACATTGCTGTGTGCACCGGGGTACGAATAGCATACATTGATATTTGTAACAGACGGGGTACTAATAGAACACTTTGCTGTGTGCACCGGGGTACGAATAGCATACATTGATATTTGTACCAGACGGGGTACTAATAGGACACATTGTTGTGTGCACCGGGGTACGAATAGAATTCACTTCTTTTTGCACCAGGGTACGAATAGCATACACTGCTAATTGTACCAGGGGGGCAAATAGCCTTACCCTTTATTTTACTGCTCTGGGCCAAGTTCCCCGAAAGCATCGTAAGCCTAAGAGCATCGTAAAGTCCCTCTTACGAACATCTTAAGATTTGCCGATTGTTTCCCGAAACCAGCGTAGCTTAAGAGTGTCGTAAAAACACTCGTAGATCTACGAGTGCTTCAGAGTTCTCGTTACCGGCTAAGAGCGTCTTAACAGGCACTTCTCACTGAGGTCACCAACAGGACATACATGGGAATTACAACTTAGAATACATTAACCAACTTACGTTCCCATTCTTTATTGTGTTTACTTGTGATGAATCAGATGTGAGTGTGCAAAATAGCATACATTTAATGGTCATAATAATGTGATTACAAGCAAACAAAAATGCAATCAAGTTATGAAACGAGACGTTGCCAGAATCGTTTGCCATTATCTTTGCTAATGAATGCTATATTTTATTAGGCCTATGAGGAAAAGCAGAGAAAGGAACATGTGCTTTAGTCTGTGCTGTGTCAAGCCTAGCCTACACATTTCCTCACTTTCTTACTCGACCTCTTTCTTATCTTTGAACGTATTCTTAAGTGACACAGACATAAACGATGCAACAATCTTATCTTAAATAATTATTATTTATGTCTGACACAGACATAAACGATACAACAATCTAATCTTAAATAATTATTATTTATGTCTGTGTGTGGTATATAGCCTACTTGGGATGCTTACATGTGGATGTCAAAGTTTTTCTATTTTCGTATTGATGTGAATTAAAGTGTAGATCCGAAGTTTAAACGGTAGGCCTATAGCTGTGACGTGCAGTCACCTGACATCACCAGCAAATTAAAGGATATTTCAGAAATATTAACGTGGACAGCTACCCTTAAGAGCGGTGCACGCGCGTTCACGCTACAAGCATGTTCGGGAAACAGTCGGAAAAACCAAACGAACGATCGTAAGATGAATCGTAGAAAACCCTCGTAAGAGCATGTCTCCGTCGTTAGCGGGAGACTGGGCCCAGAAATATTGTCCAATATTTGTGGAGAGTTCAAAGAGAGTGAATTGGTAAGACAGTCAGAGAGGGATGAAGGCTGGGAAAGATCTGAGGATGTTGACCTCTGCAGAACTTCAGTCATGAGGAGGCCTGCCCCCTGGGGAGTAGAGGTTTAGAGAGGTCTCTGAGGATTGGACTTTTGCTTTCTTTTTTTTCTTTCAATTTCTTTCTGTCTCACTCTCTTTTCGTGTGCCATGTGTCTACCTGCCTGTCTGTCTTGGTGTGCACTGAGCTTGACAGACACAGAGCACATATTACTAAGTCTAGCTGTTCTGTATGCATAGCAGGTCATTTGTGTATTCTCTGTCTCTCTCTCTCTCTCTTTGTGTGTTTGTGTGTGTGTGTGTGTGTGTGTGTGTTTGTGTGTTTGTGTGTGCATGCATGCCTGCACTTATATGTCCACCTGAGAGTGTTGAATGCATTTGTGTGTATTTATATGTATCGGTACGAGCCCCATCTGTGCTCATGTTGTGCTTGCGTGAGAGGCAAAGCGAGCCCGCGTTGCGTTCCACCGGTCATGCGACCCACCACTGCTCCAGCATCCTGTGTCAGACCCACGTAGGCAGGGCTCCAGTAGGGGGTGGCTGGCTGGCTGTGGTGAGATGTGGTGTGGTGTAGTGGGCTGTGCAGAAAGGGCTGCCAACTCTTCTCCCCACTGTGTTCCCTCCACTCTCCTCACCCCACGCTAGCGCCAGCCCAACCATCCGACCGGCGCAAGCAAGCGTGCAAGCGTGCAAGCACCTGCCTCTCAGGATGGAGGGGGAGAGATGCACTGATGCATGGGAAGCAGGCTGTGGCAGGAATCGCCGTGGTCACCTGACTCCAGAGATCCCAGCTGGCATTGAAAAGGGTTTATGGAAGCCAACAGCACACAAAGTGAACACAGGTGTGCACACTAGTGTTAGGGGAACAGGTGTGCACACTAGTGTTGGGGGAACACAGGGGAACAGGTGTGCACACTAGTGTTGGGGGAACACAGGGGACACAGGTGTGCACACTAGTGTTAGGGGAACAGGTGTGCACACTAGTGTTAGGGGAACAGGGTTTTTTGAGGTTGTAGGATTCATGACTGTGCATGTACAAAGCATAGTGTGACATGCTGCATAACTGTTTGACATTGACATTGATAGCATACCTTATTAAGAATGTCTATTACACAGCTGAGCTATTCACATCCTGTGACAAAACAACAAAAACATGTTGGTCGTTGCTCGTTTTTTTTTTTATTATTACATTGTGTGATCAATATGCCAGAGTACATGCACAGGGGTGCAAATAGCATACACTGATATTTGTACCAGACGGGGTATTAATAGAACACATTGCTGTGTACAACGGGGTACGAATAGCATACACTGATACTGTATTTGTACCAGACGGGGGTATGAATAGAATTCACTTCTAATTGCACCAGGGTACGAACAGCATACACTGCTAATTGTACCAGGGGTGCAAATAGCCTTACCCTTATGAAAATCCAAAAAACGGAGATTATTGTATTAAGACAACATGATGCAATAGATTTTGTATCCAAGAAGTAGGCCTGACTTTTGCCAGGTGCAGTAGGAAGAGTTTTATCTCACTGAGGAGAGAACTGCCATTACTTCAACAAGAATATCTGTGATTGTTGCAGGGAAAAATACAGGACGTTATAGGAATATTTTGATTCAAGTAAACAGAAAAACTATATTCCATCATTTTCGACAATTTGAGTTTGCTCAACAATATCAGTATTAATTTATTTATCAATACCAGTGCAGAAAGCCAAGAAGTCCAGGGATGAGTCAGACACACAAGAGGGCAAATTGACTTTCCCATACATAAGCACATCTGAATTATTTTGCCTTCCTTCAGAAACACAAACCTCTACTGATTAAAACATGAGGGGAAAGGAAGACTGCAGTATAACGTATATTTTTTTCAAAATTAGATTTTCTCTCCTTCTTGGAATACAGCAAACTTTGAAATACTTTTGTGTTAAAAAAAGGAAACCAAGGAAATAGGTTCCTGCTGAAGAGTCTGGGGTCATGCTCTTCAGCTCACTGTATGGTGCAGTGCTCAGGAAGAGAGCTTGGATAATGGCTTTGGCTCCTGGCAGGGATATGTTTTTTTTTTTTTTTTGTAACGTATGGACTGAATCCAAAGGGAACCGAGAAAAAGTGCCAGAGCTGGGGGTGTAATTTTGTGCTTTGCTGCTTTGCGCACTGCCACGGCTCTTCAAAGACTCCCTGGAATGGAGTCCTGTATTGACAAGATATCAAATTAAAAGTTCAGGTTTTTGGGGGACATGTCTCCTGTGTCCCACCAGAGCACACTGGAAGTCACATCGACGAGGACATTGATTTATAGATGTTGGTTACAAGAGGTCCTTTGATTTTTTTCCGCCTGTGTTATTTCTTTATTTCTCCACCTCTTCCATGTGTGAGGCTGATTGATCCTGGCTCATGGTGAGCAGGGGAGATGCCGAGACATGCAGGTGAAGCGGCGGGGGGTCGTGAACTTCGGTGAGCACAATCGAAAATGACGGCAGATGTGTCCGACGCTTGTTCGAGCGGTGGCGGCGATAGATGTGGTCCTCAGGAGAGCTGTGAATATTTAATTGCGGAGCTTAACGAGGGGGTTCTCCTCGTTAGCTGCCATATCCGCTTAATTGCGGTGCTAAAGCAGACACCGGCCAAGACGCCCAAGGAGAGCTAGAGGGGGGGATCATAAAGCTCCCCTGTGCATGAACATGCCCTGGTGCTATGTGGGAGAAGTAACAGGAGAAATCTCGCTCAGTCAGTTCTGGTTTCATGCTGAAGTAGAGTAGGCCGGTTATCTCAGTTCTGAAATTTCTATATCATAGAGGGCTGGTTGGAGTGGGGCATGGATCATGAATGTTGTAGAAGTGCAGTTTAAATATAATTAGTTAAAAGAAAGGCAGAATGTGGTTGTATCCCTCTCTCACTCCACAAAGCGTTAGTAGCCTTAGTCTAGCTAGAGGCTGAGTAGTGATGTTTTAAGAGAGTGATTTGGGCTTTTATTTATTTCTCTGTGTGTGGGAAGGTCATTTATTTCATGGATTTGACCTGCTTGGTGGGAGGACTTGCAGCAGAACAGGGAAATCAAGAGAATTGTGGTAGGTGGTGGTGGTTGTTTTTTTATTGTTGCATTGTGTTTCGAAGGTGATGACCTGGTTAAAAGCTTAGCCAGCGTTAATTTCATTTACTGAAAGAGATCCTATCTTTCAATTCCAAGCACCAAGCTGCACATTAAATCACCTACGAGACATCAGCTCTGATAAGGAAAGCTTTTTTTTATCCCCACTCGCCCCTCCCAAGTCTTCAGAATGAACCTGCAGGTAGTGCTACAGTATGCATAGCGGGCTTTTCTTAATATTGCATTAGGACTGCTGTTCTGTTGTCATGGCCTCCTATGGTGCCAGGACAGATGGGTTCCTGTCATGGTCTACTTGGTCTTTCCACCCACTCTGTGTCTTTGTCTCTCTCTCTCTCTTCCTACTTTTCTCCCCCTCTCCCTCCATCCCTTTCTCCATCCTTTCCTCTCTCTCTTTTAAATGATGCCGCATCGCTATGGGGGGGCAGTTGAGTGCTTAAACATTGGGGGACTGTTTGCTGTGCCTGCTGGTGGTCTCTTGCTATGCAGCACTCATGAATAGCAGTAAATGGGGCTGCGCACAGACAGGGCTGCTACACCTCTATTCTCTCAACTGACCTGCAGGATGAGTCAATGCTCAATACACGCACCATCCAACAAAGATGCCTTGATTGCCTTGTCATTTTAGACTATTGTGCCTTGTCATTTTAGACTATTGTGTGTGTCTGTGTGTGTGTGTGTGTGTGTGTGTTTGTGTGTGTGTTTGTGTGTATTCTATTGTATCTCAGCCTAATCTCTCTCCCCCTCTCTGTTTGTGTGTGTGTGTGTGTGTGTTTGCAGCTGACGTACCTGCCTCCTCCGTGGGGCGAGTGTGTGTCGCAGCCCCACGATGCGGGCTTCTTTCAGGTGTACAGCGTGACGGCCTGCCGCATCGAGTGTGAGACGCGCTACATCGTGGAGAACTGCAACTGCAGGATGGTGCACATGCCCGGTGAGTGGGCTCCTCTCTTTCTTCCCATCTGTCTCTGCATCACTCATTCTAATCTTCTGTTTCGCTCCATCTCTCTATCTCTCCACATTTTTATTCCCCGTCTTCATCTGTCATATTTTCTTTCATCAGACGTTTCCGCTTGTTCCTTCCTTCGTTGACCTTGTTCTTGTAATTTTGGGTAAATTAGCCATTTATCTTTCTCGAATTTATTTAGTTGAATTTAGAACAAATGTAGGAATTTCCATATTCCTACACTTCTCCTCCACATCTTTTCTGTCGCTGATGAGCATGCCTCAGTCAGTAATGAACATAATATATTCCTGCAGTCTCTCTCTCTCTCTCTCTCTCTCTCTATCTCTGTTCCTTTTCTTTTCCTGGTGCTTTATTAAGGCCCTTGCTAATCCCTGTTAGCCCAACACTCCCTAATTGGAATGGCACTCTGTTTCCGCACTTGGCTCCCAATTATTAGCTAATGGATATGTGCTTTTTTTGTATGGTCTTAATGAACATGGAAGCGTTTCCCAACTAATTTAGCAACTTAGTTGGTTGAAATGCAATTTCCCATTGCCAACCAACTAAGTCGATGCTTTTGGAAACGCACCCCAGTTCAGTTAGCATTTCAGATGGTCTGCAAATCAATTCAAATCAGGTCTGCAGTGATTTTCTAGATAACACAAAACAGGTAGTTTTCTCACAGACGAACACACAAGAAAAATATACCACCCAATTTGTGCACTCAAGTGCTGGGCAAACAAGGAAAAAGAGGAAATTGTCTTGTTAAATAAATTCTTCATGCTGTCTAAAAACACTGCAAAATATAGTGCTTTCTCTCGCTCTCTCTCTCACTCACTCATTGTGGCTGTATAGATAATGCAGAAATACATTTCATGTGTTTACAGGTCAGGCACAACAGACACAACAACAACAAATTGCCAACGGCCTTTCTGTTATTCAGTCTGTTTGTGTGTCCTGCTGATTGGCTCAGAAAAGACACACAGACATCCACAAAGAACACAGGCCCTTACACCAATTCCAGACTGTTTGTTTACTCTAGTCGTCTTCCCGGCTTTTGCGAAAACTCTCTGAGTAGTTTGCCTTTAGTTTGCCTCAAGCTCATCATTAATTCAGGAGTGCGGAAGGAAAAAAGAGAGATAGAGAGACAGAAGAAAAGCGTCTTGAAAAAGTGAGGGCTGGACAAATGCTCCTCCTCCTCTTAGTCCTCCTTCTCACACTCTCCTCTCTCTCTCTCTCTCTCTTTCTCTCTCTCTCTCTCTCTCTCTCTCTCTCTCTCTCTCTCTCTCTCTCTCTCTCTCTCTCTCTCTCTTCTTCCTTCCAATCTCTGTAGGGGATTCTCCGTACTGCACCCCCGAACAGTACAAGGACTGCGCTGAGCCTGCTCTAGGTGAGATGCATGCTCACATGTACACACACACACACATGCATACACACACGCACGCACACACACACACACACAGAGACATATACACATGCATACACACACACACACACATACACACACACACACACACGCTCGCAAGCACCCACGCAGTGACAATGTTCAAGCCATCTACCTCAGTTTCCTTCTCTCTCTGTCCATCGGCCATCCACACACACTCCCAGCGTGGCACAGTCGGCCCATCAGGCAGTCCTGGTACTGGGCCCTGTCCCTGTCCCAGTGTCCCATAGTCCCTGACGGCCGTCCTCGGCTCCCCTGTCACAGAAACTTAATTGCCATGCAGTACGCAACGGAAGGATGTGCATAGTATATTAGTCTTTCTGTCTAACACACGCACACTCCCATGACACTTACTGTCATGCTTCACTCTACTCTCTCTCTCTCTCTCTCTCTCTCTCTCTCTCTCTCTCTCTCTCTCTCTCTCTCTCTCTCTCTCTCTCTCTCTTACTCTGTCTTTCTTTTCCCCACACTCCTTTTCTTCCACTCAGAGACACACACACAGACACACATGCAGTCGTGCACACACACACAAATGTACCCGATGGGTCCTTTGAGGAGCTGTTTGGTCTCTGCTGGAGATGTGTTCATTATTGTAGCTGCCATGGCTGTGGTCCCAATTCAAATTAACTCATTACTGGAGCCTTATTATAACTCTGCTCCTCTCTGCGGCCCTCCCTGGCCAGACACTCTTCTCTAACTCACTTTTCTCATCATTCACTTCACACACTCGATTTCCTCCTCCCCATCCGTCTGCTGTGCCAGCGTTTAACTCTGCCTCTCCCAGAGGTACAGCTCTTCCACTTTGTTTATAAGAATTTGTGTGTTTGCGTGCGCACGTGCGCACATGCATCTGCAGGCATGTGTAGGCAGGTGTGATTGTGAGTGTGTGTGTGTGCGTGTGTGTGTGTGTGTGTGTGTGTGTGTGTGTGTGTGTGTGTGTGTGTGTGCATACATGCCTCTGTGCCCACATGCATTGGGCTTTGAGAGTTCCTCTCCCCTTGATCATGCATTTGCATAGCAAATGAAAGGAACAATATCAAGTGTGTACGGCAGCACTCCCCCGCATCACAGCGTCACACGCTCTCTGCCTTCCCTCTCCTACAGCGCTTGCCCCTCTCCCCTCCCCTCTGCTGACTGGCATCACACGTTTACTGCCATCTGCCAGCTCTTACTGGCGTCGGATAAACAGCGCTGCACCTCATGCAAGTCAGATTGGCCACACCGCACCAAACGTGCACAAAACACTTTAATATTTAAATGCTGAAGTATTAAGCATGGATATTTGACTGTGGGGAGCCTGTGGTGCGTGGAGACTGGTGTTAATATTTACCCCTGGTCTTGGGCTGGCTGGCCCCCCCGACCTCCCCCCACATCCCCCGTGGCGGAGAGGGATCCACTTGCGTCCCTCCTAATTAGAGATTAGAGATGCGGTCTCGGCAATCACACGGCTGCCCACAGTGATGACAGCTGTGATGACACGGGGGCCTTCAGCGGACCTGTGGGACCATGTCCGGCCTGGCTCCCCTGTGCCTTCATGTTTCCATTTATTCATGTCATGTAAAATGTTTTCATTATTATTTATTTACTTATTCATTCTGATGCATGTTTAGCTACAAATAAGGCAAACCACAAGCTTTTGTAAAAATGCAAAACATTTGCAGGGTTTTTTTTTTCTAACGACGGCAGCATTATGAAGATTATGGTTTGTGCTCTGTGTTGATACACAATAGGTGCGGATGAGCACACACACGTGCACATAAACCTAAAATTATGTTCACATTATGTTCACACGTGTGTGTGAGCTCACCGCCAGGCAACCGCACTAGTAAAACAGCATAATTAAGATGATTTCAGGCAAAATATTCATTTTGTCAGGTGGGTGTGCCTTTAAAAAGTCCCCCCTCCCCCCCATGAAGTTTCCCCGCATCACCATTATTTTCCACCTTGAATGAAACTTGTTGTTAACAGGGACACAGGGTGCGACGTCAGGGAGAAATCCTTGTGCCGCGGTATGGAAATGTGCACATCGCCTGCTGCTTCTGAAATGGTGGACAGCTGTCTCGGACCGCTCTAGCAGGGCTCTGAGTGCTGTAGCCAGCCTGGTCCACCTGTCGCTGGCCGTGCCAAAAAAGATGGATGGAGAGATAAGGCGTCTCGGTGAGGCAGCTGCAGTGGGTGGAGGAATAAGAAAATAACAATAAAAAAGCGCTTAAATGCAGACCTTTTTTAGCCAGATTAATGGCAGTGAGACTAAACTCATCTCCTCATCTCCAATGATTGTTTTCTCCCTATATGTGACAATTAAACTGTTTGTTTAAAACATGAGAGAAGGAATAAAAATAGACTTTCATCATCAGGAAAGACAAACGGTTTATTGTGTCTCGTGAATCTGAGGTGAATTAGTTGTTGACCAGAATGAAGCAGGAGCTGGCCAAGCACACTTGCACGAGCAGGTGATGGCAGCATCAGGACGAATGAATCACTTCACATCATGATAGGCGACACGTAAATATTGTAATTAAAGTCTTGCTGCTGGGGTGTAGGTTGGGGTAGGGGTGGGGGGTAGGAGATGTGTGGCTTGGCTCCATGAATATGTCAGTCTGTGGGTGTTTACACATCAAGATCAGCAGCACAGTTATGGAGACGGATGGACAGTGATAGCAGTGGGGGAGTAGATAGATGATGTGGGGGGGTAGGAGGGGTGGCGGGGGGCTACGAGGGTGGGATATTAATGGCCGGTCTGGACTGCCCCCCCCCCCCCCTCCCCACTAGATATCAATAATGCAACATTCAAATGAAAATGGAGGAGCACGCCTAGGCCATATTGGATTTCCTGCAGCAGCGCTTGCGTGACTGTGCTTTCTGCCGGGATATTACCAAAGCCCCATAGATTGAAAGAGATAGGGGGGAAAGAGAGGAAGCAGGAATGGAGAGAGAGAGAGAGAGAGAGAGAGAGAGAGAGAGAGAGAGAGCAAGAAATGAATGAAGAATGAGCAAGGCTGAAATGAAGACAAGTGGACAGATAGATTACTGAAGATCCATAGAATGAAAGGGAGAAAGAAAAAGAGAGAGAGCAGACATGGAAATATATGAAAAGTAGTGAAGAGTGAAATAGGAAATAGTAAAAAGTTGTCTTATGCTAGTGAAACACAAGGAGGGATATTTCACAACTAACTGGCACCATGTTTTACATGATGTACAGTTCAAAAGCCCTAGCAAAGATCCATAATGGTATGGGGATGCAGACACTTAACACACCCACACATCCCCAGACACACACACACCCACACATCCCCAGACACTTAACACACCCACAATGTAACAATCCACCAACAAACTAGTACCATTACAATACAAACATATGAACATATTTTCTAAAAAAAAAATTCTTTCAACAATTGATATGTTGTCTTTCACTCTCACTCAATTGCATATATTTTCATGATTTATGAATCATAGCATTTTTTTATGATTATTTTCATTTTACACAGCACCTCAATTTTTTTGAGAAATAGAGAGTGAGAGAATGGAGAGAGGCTGAGAAAGACAAAAGAAAGATGAGACACAAAGGACAGGTAGAGAATGAGTGAAAGATGAATATTGAGAGGCAGAGGGAGAGACTGAAGTGGGGAGATATGGAAGAACAGAGAGATGATGATGGAGGAGTGATTTCAGGTAAACATCAGGTAAGGGGGACCATCAAGGCATGAGATGGAGTGATCACTCTTAGGGAGGAGGGAAGAAGAAAGAGAGACATATTATGATGGAGAGAGCGAGAGAGGGAGAGAAAGAGAGAGGGAAGGAAAGTGGTGAGAAGCCATCTGTTGAAATAAGGATGAGCAGAGCAGAGAAGAGTACTGACAGAAAACAGCCGAGCGACAGACGCAGAGAGGGCTGGATTAAAAGGAAACATGGCTCCCCTATGGCGGATGCTGCCTTGGAAACATTCGCAGTAATGTAATCATAAGCACAGCGGCAGCAGTCACAGCTTCACTGGCCCGCGTCACAGCAGACATCAGGGCTTCTAGTCGCACCTAGCAGCCAGAGCTGTCGGAGCTTTCATCTGTCATCTCAGTGATTCAGTCAAAGCTGTTGCCTCAGTCCCAACTTTCATCACACACACACACACACACACACACACACACCTGAGTACATGCAGACACACACCTGGCATAAACCACACACACATACTATAAACAGCCTGAATGCATTGCATACAGGCTTCCATTAAGGCAGTGAGTGTTGTCACTACTGCAGTCTCATTACTGGCTCTCCTCGGTCTGAACCCCAGACACTCAATCACTCTCACACACACACACACACACACACACAGGACGGGGGGAGAAAGCGTCGACTGTGGGCGAGTTCAAGCCCCGCCAGCAGCACATGACTGGGGGCTGTGACAGCCTGATGAATCCCAATGATCTCCTCTTCCTGCCTGAAGACAGATAAAGGCAGAGGGCCCAGGCGGATTACGCAGCAGTGACTCCAGCAGAATCACAAATTGCCTCTGCTTTTTTTTTATTCCCCAGACGTGACTCGGCATTAAAAGGTGGATCTGGATCTTCTCATGAGTCCTAAATGTAGACAAAGCAACGCTAAAAAAACCCGTTTGATTCCTACTCTTGCACTTCAAAAACGCTCCAGTGAGGAGGAAGTTGTTTCTTATTTATGGAGTGAATTAGGTAAATGGCTTGGAGTCAGAAGTTTAATCCCTGCACAACCCCCAGGTTTGACTTTGCTCTGAGTTAAGCAGAGATGGAGTGTATGGCCTTACTCCTAATGGAAGGCAGAGGGACTTGCAGAGCTGTGTTTGGCACAGAGAGGTCCCCCCCCCTCGGGCTTGTCTCAGAGAAACATGAGGATGTCGGGTGAAAGCAGGGTTTTGTGACCTAAACCTTTTTGGCTACAGCACAAGGGGCTATCTCCCTCCTGTCAATATATTGAGGCTGCCACTCTTTTCAACCGAACGGAAAGAGCTCAACTCAAGGTCTAGCAGGTTATCACGGGTTTTTAAACTGCACTCTCCTTCACTGTCTCTCTTTCTCTCTCTACCCCTTTCCCTGGTGGACCTCAGCCATGACTGAAATCTTTCCTGTCCACAAATTGATTCTGAGTCTTAGACTTGACAGCACTTTGTGTGTGTGTGTGTGTGTGTCTGTGTGTGTGTGTTCGTGTGTGTGTGTGTGTGTGTGTGTGTGTGTACTCTGTGTGTGTGTGTGCCTTTATGCATCTATATATACGGAGGAAGTACCCAAATCTGTATACATTATTTGGGAATATATAATATGTACTGTAATTCAGCAGAAACAGATAATAATTTCTTTGACACAAAGTTACTTATTATTAGTTGGGGAAAATGCCAGCTCAATGATGGACATGTCTGTGCATCAGCCATTACAATACAAAAATGCCCATTCAGTTTGCAACATAAGACTTCACTTGATTTCACTAACTATTGAGTAAGTAGGTCATGGAGTTATGGAGGAGGGTTCAGACAGTTAATAAAACTCAATTTAGTTGAAAACAGAAGTTAATTAAAAAGAGTGAAATACATTAAAAATACAACAGTGCAATTAGTTGTTCACAATAGTGATTAATTATATGGCAATATTAAACCAGTTTGATGCTTTGAAGGCACAACAATTGCATTGCTAATGGGGTATAAATCACACGCACTTCTTCTATCAGAACACGGAGACGGACAGGACAGGCTGAACAGCTCCAGATGCAGATAATGATGTGTCTGGTCTGGGCACCTCTAGGGTGCAGCCATGTGTTCTGGGGCCGTAGCTACCATTTGTAGTCCTCACACCTCTTCATATCAGCCCTCTTCCAGACACAGAGCCTGTTGCGAGCCTCATGCTTTGAAGTCTAGAGGAAACCCTGTTGGGGATTTGGCATTGATACGTTCATGCTGACACGTATCTTTTTACTGATGTATTTTATTGGTTACACTTTACTTGACAGTATCGACATAAGAGTGACATGACACTGTCATGAATGTGTCATAAACAAGTCATAAACGTTTATGACATAACGCTTCTTTTATTAAGTGTTACCCTTTTATGTTTCTTTACGTAACTGAAAAAAAAAACTGACGAGTATTTTCACCCTCAACCTCTTACTCCAACGCTCTACCGTCTGGCTATCTGACTTTTATTCTGTCTCCCGTAGCGGCCTTGTCAGCAGCAGAGAGCAGCAACTGCGTCTGCCGAACTCCCTGCAACATGACCCGCTACAACAAGGAGCTCTCCATGGTCAAAATCCCCAGCAAGACCTCAGCCCGCTACCTGGAGAAGAAGTTCAACCGATCGGAGAAGTACATCACGTAAGTGCCTTGATGGACAATTCTAGTGCGATTGTTTGTTTGTTTTTTCAGCATGTATTTATCTTCAATTTATCTGTTCAATTGTGTGTGTGTGAGTGTGTGTGTGTGTTTGTGTGTGTGTGTGTGTGTGTGTGTGTGTGTGCATGCACGTGCGAATGCGCGTGCGTGTGTGTGTGTGTGTGTGCGTGTGTGTGTGTATGTTTCATTTATTCACATGCATTTTTAAGCCAGTGATTAAAATTACATATTTTTTCCCACAAAAACATTCTCAGTATTACTGAGCGCATCACTAACAATAAGCATATCCATTCAGGTGAAAGCTGACAAACAAACCTATCCGTACTAACACATGCTCCTCCATCCCTCTAGATAGGGCTAAGCGGCTGATGGTGGCATTAGTATTCCGTGCTGTGGGTTCGGTTTTATCGAGTGAAATCCCATTAGTCTCGTTCATTTTCCCTCTTAAAGCCGGAAGTTTGATCATTTGTTGGTGTGGCGGGTCTGTAGTGGTGGTTCTGGGAATACATGGGGCTGTGGCACAGATGCTCGGGCGCCACGCACTCCATTAGACAAACAAGAAGCTGGCAGCCTCCTATTTTCTTTTAGTCTCACTTGAAGGATTGTAGGATATCCATCTAAATGAAGACAGAGGAGGAAAATGGCATACTGATGAAGAAAAATGTGTTTTGGATGCAAGCTTCTCTTTTTTTTTTTTGAAAACCAGGAAAACAAGAGCAAAGGCACAGAGCAAAATACACACACCCACACATGTACAAATACATAATACACCCCCCCCACACACACACACACACACACACACACACACTTCTTCTTATATGATGCAGATCTTCAGTTTTGTAGAAGTCTCTCTAATAAACTGTAAAATGTATCCATGTTTGTAAATAAATGCATTATGCATGCAGTATACATGTGTATGTGCATGTGTGTGTGTTTGTACAGTATGTGTGTGCAGTGTGTGTGAGAGAGAGGGCAAGCAGGCCCTTATTTTTATGCATCACATGTTTGTGCCCCCTCTTGAGGAGGTGCACATCAGGCTGTGGTGTAACCTTGGAGTATATTACACGGTGATGCAGAGGCTGCAGAGACGCTGATGTGTCTAGCCTCTTGTTTTCTCAGGGATAATATCCTGGTGTTGGACGTGTTCTTTGAGGCTCTGAATTACGAGACCATCGAGCAGAAGAAAGCCTACGAGGTTGCAGGTTTACTGGGTAGGTCAAAACACACTCCCTCAGCTGTTTCTAACTATTGTAATGATTTCTTGCTAGGAGTGAACTCCATCTCTTTGTTTCTCATGCTTTGTGTTTCTCTCTATAACAGGGGACATTGGAGGTCAGATGGGACTGTTTGTTGGTGCGAGCATACTGACCATCCTTGAACTGTTTGATTATGCTTATGAGGTCAGTTTTCTGTCTTTTAAATGAACCTCTGCACATACACAAGTGTGCACACACACACACACCCACACACACACAGACACACATGAGAGAGACAAAAACAATCAAAGTGCGTCCAAATTCACATCCATTCCTCTCTGTTGCATTGCTTATGGAGTACTCATCACACAGATAACACATACTGTACATATCATGTGAAACGACGGCCCCAGCTTTTGAATGGTGCTAATTGCTACACTGCAAAAACTATGTATCTAATCAAATCTAACCAAGTGTTAGATTTTATATCAAGATCTTATATCAAGATCAAAAAATCTAGTTTGTCCTAAAAACAAGCAAATTTGGCTGCCAGTGCGTTGAGGAAATTTGTCTTGATAAGACTCCTTAAAATAAGTCAAACTGTCATTAAATTAGCGAATACAATGGTGTGAGATGTCATGTACATGCCCCCAGAGTGTAGCGCTGTAGCTGCCTAGCTGAATTAGCTGTTGGCCGTAGCAACTCAAGCTGGGTAAAACCGATTGTTTTCGGGGGTTTTTTGTACCGACCTGGTGACCTCGAGAAACGGAGATCTACAGTATGTGAAAACTCGCTGGCTTTCTCAATTCTCCACTTTGTGGCCCTCCTGCTCAGTTGCAGGAGAGTCCAGGAATTCATAGACAGTTATAACATCAGCACAGCTGGGAGCAATGTAGTCTACCCTGACCTTCCAGATCCTTCCTATCTCCATCCTCCAGTGTGTCTCAGTCGACTCAAACATGACTGCTGAACATAAACGTGTCATTCAGTGCCTCATTTGAAGCCGCGTTAAAATTGTAATGGCCGCTTACGGTACGATTTAATGGAGGAGACATTCGACAAACCGTCTCTTTACACGGCCCCTTAAGGGTAATAACCTGGGTAAGTTGTAATGTGAACTGCTAACGTGGGACCCCACTTTGACCAGAAATGGCGTATTACCATTGTTGTGTACCAGAGAGGCCATTGGTGCGATTGCGAAGTGGTCCACGTGTGTTTATGAGGCCTGGGTGGGCACTTGTGGAAGATTTGTGGCTGCTAATAAGGTTTGGAAGTCAGGGCCTCATGCGGTGCCTTCTGTGGCCTGCCGTAGGTGGTGAAGGAGAGGCTGCTGGACCTACTCAGCCGCGAGGACGAGGAGGAGAGTCACGGAGAGGATGTGGTAAGAGAGAGTAAGAGACACAGGGTGTGTGTCTGTGTGTTTGTGTCTTTGTGTGTTTGGCAGGGTGTCTGTATATACATACAGTATATAGTATAGACATCCTGACCTGCAAAAAATAATTTCGGGGTGGTTCCAACAACATTAAAATGGATACATCAACATTTTCAATCAAAACACGCTACATTAAGTATTATAGCCAGCAGAGATAGACTTTAGTGTAGGTGAGGTTTATTTGGAACCCTCCGCCATCGTGCTGCAGTAGGTTACACTTTGATTAACTGATGGATAATGAAGAGACAGAGAGACAGAGAGAGAGAAAGTTTGACTGTAAAACCCGCCCACAGAGGCGACGAATAATCAGAATGCTCTCCTTCTTGTTCTGCCTGCCACTCATTCTCTCTTCATATACCTCTCACTTGCAAATATTAAATTTGTCACGGGCGCCAGTGAGCCGCTATCAATATGCGGGAGACACCCAGAACTTCTGAGAGAGATGGGATGAGACAGTATGTGAAAGACAGAAAAGGCTGGAAACAAAGACTACTAGATATGATTTACTAGGCTCATTTATATCTGAATGTAGCAATGGAGTAAAATTATATGAGCATTTGCAGTATTGAAACCTGTATTGAAACCTGTTCTTTGGTTCAATGGTACTTGTTTGCAATATGTGTATATGTATTTGGACATACATCATGTCTTACGTCCCTCCATGGTCATCATCTAGAGCACGTGTGACCCCGTGGTGAACCACTCGGAGACCATCAGCCACACGGTGAGCGTCCCCCTGCAGACCACACTGGGCACCCTGGAGGAGATCGCCTGCTGAGCACACCCCTCCTCCACTACAGCAGGTGGCGCCAGTGCACACGCCCAGACATTCCCTATCATCCTCCTGCTCGTCCTCCTTCTCCTTCTCCTCCTCCTCCTCCTCCTCCTCCTCCTCAGCGCTGATAGGACTGAGTTTTCTGGGAGGGAGGGAGGGAGGGAAAGAGAGAGAGAGAGAGAGAAGAAAAGCTGTGGGAGAAGGGAGAAGTGTGGAAAGGTTGAAGATGGTGCCCAGGCCTCCCTGCCTCTTTACAGACTCTTCAGTCAGCTGAAATATGGAGCTTTATTGAGGTTGCAGAGGGTTTTTTTGAAACTATGGAGTGGTTAAACTGTCCAGTTTCTCCGCACATTCACACACCCACAAACACATTTGGTGAAATTCTCACAGATCCTGTGAAGACGGTGACAAACATACGGTACACGACATATACAAGACACAAGACCATGAACTAAACAGACACACAGTGGATGTCAAGTGGAACAGAATCTGTACAGGACATGATCTCACACTTCTCATCTCAAAGTCTACTGCCATAACTGTTACGGAAAAAGAAAAGCAAAACAATGAAATTGTTGGTTATTTGCATGTGTCAGTTCTTTGGATACAATGCAGTTTTCTTGTTCTGATTGCGCTGGGACTGACGTAATGCTTATATAAGTATGTGTGTGTGTGAGAGAGAGAGATAGAGAGAGCAAGTGTGTCTCTTTGTATGGGTGTCGGTGTGTGTGTGTGTGTGTGTCCATCTGTGTGCCATATGCTGTGCAGTCTCCTTTTGTGAAGGCTCTAGTCCCCTATCCCCACAGTCTTGCAAGGCCTCTCATTCTGACACAATTTTCATGACATAAAAGGTCCGAGGTCAGAAACGTTTGACGATGGTCATTTTGTATAGAAAAGACACTGGAAGCCTGGCAACTGCAGTGACAGCCCATTCAACTCTACACAGCAGAGGGCAGCCATCTTGTCATGTTGTGGCAAATGGATTTATGAAGCTTTCAGTGTGACTATGACATGTGTGATGGTATTTATTTACTGTTGATTGACAGTGTCACTATGCTTTGGGCTTCTTCAGAGATCTTATTTTCATTGAGAAATTTGTAACAAAAAAAAATGATTATGATGAATGTCAATGATGTGCAGTCATTTTAACGTACCAGTTGCCATTGCACTTAACTGCTTCTGTACTTCATGTGTGTGACATTTACAAGCAAGAAAGTCCTTTTTTTTCTGTGAGTGGCATTAAAATAGTGCTCATTCTGAGTTTGACTTGACTTGTTGAGAGTGCTGCCCTTAAACAGGAACTATAACCAGTAGCTGTTAGCCTTCCTTGCACAGCAGCACAGGCCCCCTTCTGAGCTGCTAACCCTTACACAACGGATTGGCGTGAGAGCGCTTGAAGCCAATCAAATGAATGAATCTTACGGTCAGTGTGTGAGAGTTGGCAGCTCTGCCCCTTCACTAGGACATCTCTCCCATGGCCTCCTCCTCTCATATCTCCATGGCAACTTTGTAAGGCTTTTTGTTCTTTTTTATGTTGTTATTTTTTTATTTTTTTTACAGTCATAAATGCAAGCATTTTACATTTTCTAGCATTACTCCCGAGGTGGTTGCTCTGCTGTATCCTCTCACGCAGAACCAGCAGCAACTGGAAGTGATGTGTGGGAGTGTTCGTGTTATGGCTTATTTCCGTGTTCGTGTGGAACTCACAGTAGGGACTTGGGCTTGACAGAACCGAGGATTCTTTACTCACTTTTCAGAAACTATCATTATTATCATTCTTCTTGTTCTTCTTATTATTAGTATTTCTTTTTTAGTTTCTATAGATTTTAGCCTAAAACATACAGTAGGATTTGGTCTGTTTAACTGGCATCAAAGTGTAGTGCAGTGTTTTTTTTTGTCTTCTGTCATCCATGAAGTTGTGGATGCTCTGGGACATAATCATGGCCCACTTCACTTTGGCCAGCTGTCAAGGCATTGTTAATTTACCTCAGATACTGCTGACAGTTTTGTTTCAGAACCTCAGAGAAAAGGCATGGACAGAGAGAAAGAAAGCATGCGCCTGCATAGATAGTTGGGTGAGGCCTTCCTGGGGAGTTTTCCCATTAGGACAAGCCTTGCCCCATCTCAGCTCAGTTGCTCAACAGAAATCCTCACTCACAACATGTTCAAGTGCAATTTTGTTTACATAAACACAAATATACTTGCAGATGTTTCATTTTATGAGCATGCGCCTATATCCCTCTGAGTTTCCGTGTATGATAGGCTATGTGGAATTGGATTGGTGCCAATGTGCTGCTATGCTGTCTCTGTTGTTAGGTGCTCTCATGTGAGTGTGAGCACTATGCTGACAGGGGATCTTGGGAATTTATTTTGGATATGCATTAGTTACCACTGCACATATGAGAAGAGCTTAACACATATCATTTGCCATGGCAGCTAAGGTCAGAAAAAATTGTCAAGACAAAAGTCTACTTGAAAAGTATCTATGGAAAGCCCATATTTTTTCAACTTTCAAGCTGTCCCAACAAAACCTGTGCAGAGGGCAAATTTGCATTTCATGGAACATCACAGTACTTATTTAGCATTGAGCCATGCAGCCTTAACCGGAGAGCATAATGAGACTGATACTAGCCCATTTTATATGGTAGACAAACCTATCTATAGGTGTTTGTTCTGATTTAAATACAATCTGAAATATGAGTGCAGAAAAGTATAGTCTCTTTGCTCTAATGGTCCCTGCAGCTTGTAGGCACCATGCAGCTTGTAGCGTGTGCCGAATATGGGCACACAATGTAACATGCTCTTTCCTAAGCTGGTAAACAAATGAGTTTCATGACAATCCAATATGAAAATGGTGTTTTGTATTAATTACATTCTCTTATTTATTCAGCCCTTTGGGATGTACTCAGTGTGTGTGTGTGTGTGTTTGTGTGTTTGATTGATACAAAGAGGTGTTTTCTTGTTTACACCTCAATGAGCATGGAGTCAATCTCCCCATTACTGGGAGAGACCCCTGCAGTGCCAATTAAAAGATGTAATAAAAAGGGAGTGTAGTGCAATCATCGTTTCCCAGTATGGCAGAAAATGGCACCGGGCTGTTTGGCACATGCTACTTTGTTCAATAGCAGTGCCATGCTGATTAGCAGTCACAAAACGAATCGGGGCACGAGCATTTCTACAGACTCCAGACTTTATATTCAAACATAGTTTTAAGACAACAAGCTTAATTGTTTATTCAATGGAGCTTGTGTGCAAGCCAGCACAGCACATCAATTGGTAGTAAGCTTATATGTTTTGCCAGAAGATGGAATATGTGGTAGGGTGTCATTGCTGTTTTTGCCTAATTGGGAATTGAATGGTTAAGTTTTCCGCTATCGTTGCACAAGGAAGACATGCAAACATGCTATGATGCATACTGTACATCTTTATTTGTCATTTATTCAAACATTTGTTTGCTTGTCTTTCTGACTGTGTTGGTAAAATGTTTCTATTGGTGCAATGGCATTCAAGAGCCCATCATGGGAAACAGTGCAAGTGATGACTAACTGTCCTGTGGTTTGATTTTACACCCTGATCTCTTTCTCTGCTGTGTCTCTATCCACCTGTTCTTCTCCTCCTTCTCTCTGCCTGTGGATCTCCATCCTTTTCTTCAGTCATGTCCAGTGTTCTCTCTCTCTTCTCTTTCTATGTGTCTTCCTGTCAGTCAGCTCTATGTCAGTCCCTCTCTCCCCCTCCCTCTCTCCTTATTTCTGTCTTTCTTTTTTTCTGTCTTTTTCTCCTCTTTCTCCTCCGGACTGTGCTGAGGCCAAGCTGTGTGTAATATCTCTGTGTGAAGCTTTCCCCCCTGATGTCCTTCCTCTCCTGGAGAAAAGGGGCCAAACGTTTGGAGGGCTGATGAGGCTGGGTGTATGTGTGGAACCAGCACTATTTACAGTGACTACAAAAATTGCTTTTTCATGACATTATGCATCTGTGTTTTTAATGTGAATAAATCAAAGTATCTTTTCTTGCTGGTTTTCTTTTGCGGTTTTAATTATCCCTGCTTGGTTCATTGTTTCCTTGTAACTCTATATTCTAACTCTGTGTGTGTGTGTGTGTGTGTGTGTGTGTGTGTGTGTGTGTGTCTGTGAGCGTGTGCTTGTGCATGTGCGTGTGCACGTGTGCATTAGGTCTGTTTACCGATGATAACAGAACAACCTGTTATGACAAATGCAAACAAGGAGGAGAGAGACATGAGCTCAAAACAATGGCTAACACAATAGAGAGAGAGAGAGGGGGGCGGCGATAAGCCTTGGGAACAATGTTCTCTCCTTGGCGACAGTACTCAAGCACTGTACTCAAGCACTACTGGCTGGTGTAGCACACTAACCTTGCTTGCATGTATTACAGAGAGTCCACTTCCTTTCAAGGTCTGAGACATGCCTATGCATGAAAAGGGGGCTTCAGGGACTCGTATGAGCACTGCCTCCATTTACCTTTCCATTAGGGTGCTACTAATACGCCAATTCCTCCATTTGTTATGGTCACTCCCTATGTTATGATGGAACCCTTGAAGGCCATTTGTCACGCCGGTCTACCGGTTTGAGTTGCCCGTGTGCAAAACATTTAACAATATGCAGGCAATGTGGTGGACAGACGAATGAGTCCAAGACAAAGGATTCTAATCTACTTTAGTGTATTTTTATTAAATAAGTTATGTTTAGGTAGTCAGCAATAATATTAAAACAATGTCATATAACCGAATTTTGCATCTCATAATTCATCTCAGCAGTCCAGCAGTCACAGAATTAACCTAAAACAGCCTCGTCCAATAAAAGATAAAAAAATACCCCCACCAGTCACTAGTAGCGTTGCGCTACCACCGGACACTGGTGACGTACCCACGTCAAAGATGGTTGATTACGAAGATACTTCCTGAGAGGCCATTTCCTGTCCCAGGAAATGTATGCAAATAGGGTAGCAGTAGTACACGCCCCACACGAGGGGGGGCCACTATCCCCCATTTATGCAGTGATCGGGCTCCCTTTTTAACATTGAGGTCTATGGCAGAATCCAAGAATTTCCCAGAATTTGTCAAAGCCTTATTTTTCTGAGCAATGGATGCACATTTCAGACATGGTATCATGATCTCCAAACCCTCCTCTCCATTTCAGGAGAATGTCGTGACAGTATGACCCTCCAGTCGGGAGAAAATCAACATTGATGAAGGTGTACACCAAGTTTGTTTTGTACTCCGGCTTCTGTCTGGCGTGGAACCAAGGCGTTCAAACGTCAGTCATACGTCAGTGACACGCCCCTGTGCAGGCGGGAACTGAACCAGAGCCCGTCTCTGACTGAACTCCACTTTGCCCTCATAGACATGAACTAGGACGACCCATCTTGCTACGGATTAATTATTTTTGCCCACGTCCAAAACAGCCACATTAGGCCTAGCAGTAGCAGCAGCAGCGGCAACAGAGCGTGCACAACAGCACAAAACGATAGCAGAGTCAGGCAACACCCCCCCCCCCCCCCCCCCCCCCGGATTGGGCAAAGTTCATGGGTCCATTATGTAAGGGATAACGGCCACCGAGGTGTCCTGTTATATGGAATTAAAGCTGCAGTTGGCAAGTCTGACAGATTGAGGGGACTTAGCCAAAATGTTGAATGTTTACAACTCTCATGCCCCTCCCCCACTACCACCGAGCACCCTCTCATCGAGTTTGTGCTTGTCAGTGCGCACCAGACTGCACCAGACTGTGATTGGCAGGCTTCGCAACAATGGAATTAACTGTAAACAACTGTCCATGCGATCACTGTTTTAGGGCCAATGAAAGTTGTACAAGTCGGCTTCTTTTTAAACGGAACCGCGTGTTTCCTTTGCGTGTTAAAAGCACAACTATTGCCTATAGTGGCAACCGGGTGATAAGCGGGATAACGGCCTTCAAGGTGTCCTGTTATACGGAATTAATGGACTTGGCTCCGCTGCGCATCGGGGAGTTCTTTGCCTCTCGCCTTCGTCTATTAATTCCGTATTAGGACACCTCGGTGGCCGTTATCCCTTACTTATCATCAGACATTGGCAACACCGGGGAGGGGTAATTGGCACAGCACACAAAATCACACGTGAATTATATGACATAGCACACAAAAGCACACAAGATCAAATTATAAAATAAATCAAAATATTCACACATGGGACACATTACCTCATACATTTAGCTATTTATTTAGTATTTTAGTCTAAAACCAGACCTATATAGACTGTTATTGTTATTGCTATATTGTGCAGTGTTATTTTAATTATGCTAAGGGTTGATTGTAACACCACAGTCACGTGAACAAAGAGTTCACAGTAATTCAGTGTTGGAGATATATTTTTTAGATTTGAAGGGAGGAAGTGGATTCCAATCATCTTAAATCAAACCTTTCAGTATGAGATATCAGTTACATGAACAAAGAGTTCACAGTAATTCAGTGTTGGAGATATATTTTTAGATTTGAAGGGAGGAAGTGAATTCTAATCATCTTAAATCAAACCTTTCAGTATGAGATATCAGTTACATGAACAAAGAGTTCACAGTAATTCAGTGTTGGAGATATATTTTTTAGATTTGAAGGGAGGAAGTGGATTCTAATCATCTTAAATCAAACCTTTCAGTATGAGATATCAGTTACATGAACAAAGAGTTCACAGTAATTCAGTGTTGGAGATATATTTTTAGATTTGAAGGGAGGAAGTGAATTCTAATCATCTTAAATCAAACCTTTCAGTATGAGATATCAGTTACATGAACTGAGTTTACACAGATGTGTTCAAGGTTCAAAGTTACTTCATTAGGTCTCCCAAGGAAGAAATTTGTTTTGGATAAAGGGTAAAGGCGGCCACAATCGCAATGCAAAAAACATCACAGCACATACATGGGTTTCCCGTTTACCAACAAAACTAGTAGGCGCGCAGCCGTGGGGCAGAAGACGGTTGGTGGCGGCCACAACGTTATAAACTTAACCTAATAGTCGGCTGCTGTAAGCTACAATCAGATTTTTTTGCATAGCCCCCCTGTTGTCTCAATGATAATAACATCTCATTTCAGACTTTATTTCAGAGTTTGTCGTTCATTTGCATTATTAACATCGTCTTTTGGCATTTTTGGCGAAGACATGCATTACGTTAGGGATATTGAACATATTGAACATTCTCTAACCATCGTGATTTCAAATTGGTGCAGGTTTCAGCACAAAAACTCATTGTATTCTTTTCATGAAGAGCACTGCTCTATTGCATAGAAATCCATGATACACATAGAGTGAATAAAAGAAACTCTTATGAGTTAAAGTTGCCCTTTATTTTGTTTTTATGAGCTTGTGTTCCCAAGCCTCATAATAATTATTTTGTTTTAATTTTTCTTCCAATAAAATGGTGCATACCTTAGCCCACCTTTACATTTTAATGATACGAAGCCAAGCCAACTAATTAAGTCTGTAGGCTAACAAGAGGCATGCTTTCAATTCTGGGAACTGTAGTGTAGCTTTACAATTAGGCCTACCAACATCAATAGTGAATTCTTTTGGCCAATTATAAAAATGTATCCAAATTCAATCCATGTTTCACCAACCGTTTGTACCCATTTCCTTAACATTCACAAAACACAAATGTCACCATCACTAAGATGAGCCCTGAGCGAGAATAAATCAATTAAGCAGTCAATCCACCATGAGCTCCCAGATGACTGGTATGAGCTGCTGTTGGAGCATCACTGACCCCTGGGCCAACTTGTTCTCAGTCACTTGTCGCTCGTGTTTATTGCACGAGAGAGGGGCTGTTGGCTAATTCAATTGCCTCTGTGCTTTGTTTAATTGCCCTCCCTTTTCTGAAGGCGTAACGAGGCCTGCAGAAATCGATGGCCTTTTTTTTTTTAACATTTTATAAACGGCTGGATAGGCTAATGAACAATAACGCTACTGAAGGATGTCTGCTTCCTTCACACAAGCTTTTTTGGAGAGAACCTCTCTGCCCGCCTTCTCCCAACCTTTCACATCATGACCTCATTAACACTGTAAAAACACACAGCATGTGCTCTTCATATAGTGGAGGCAAGTGGTTTGCCTGGCGTGGCAGGTATGTAGAAGGGAGAGCCCAGTTTGCTCTGGCTCTTAGGGGCCTTGTTATATTTTCCCTGCAACATATCAAAAGAAGATGGAGGGAAAAACACTCCACAGCAAAGCCATCATGGCTGTGGACATACTCCAGGGAAGCAGAGAGAAGTTGAGAGACAGACATCACAGAGAAGTTGAGAGACAGACATCACCCCTCTATTAGAAAACAAATGCTTGTACAGGGAATGTAGCACTCCTATCCAAGTATAAGTATATCTACTCTTTTGATCCTGTGAGGGAAATTTGGTCTCTGCATTTATCTCAATCCGTGAATTAGTGAAACACACACAGCACACAGTGAACACACAGTGAGGTGAAGCACACACTAACCCGGAGCAGTGAGCTGCCTGCTACAGCGGCGCTCGGGGAGCAGTGAGGGGTTGGGTTCCTTGCTCAAGGGCACTTCAGCCGTGGATGTGGGCATGGGAGAGCAGTGCTCAACCACTTCCCCCGCCCACATTTTTCCTACTGGGTCGGGGATCAAACCGGCAACCCTTTGGTTCCAAGCCCGAAGCCCTAACCAGTAGGCCACGGCTGCCCCTCAATAGTGGGTTCCTATGCTACCATTGTCCACATAGTAAAAAAAGAGAGATGAATAGCTTTGTAACTTTCTGTATCATACATATTAGATTAGACTGCATTGCTAGCTAGGTGGCCTTCATAGATATAACTTGTACACAGCTCCTTACACTTGTAAAATAAAGAAAAAAAAACAAATGCTGGTGGCATGCAAAAGGGCATGGGTCTTTTTTATACATTTCTAGTAGATGTATTGTTGCTACGGTGCTAGTTTGAAGGACAGGTTATTAAGGTGAACCAAGAGTTTTGCTTACGTAAGTGGCCCTATTTCTGTCTGGCCCTGAATTGTGGCATCCTTCACTGCAAATATTGATAGAAAATGGTACATTATTGAATTTGGGGCGAGCTGAATAATTCAGACAACTTTGAAAATGTACTTCTGCATCCATTTTTCACCACCATCCTCTCTCATGAGGTGAGGTGAGGGAAAGTTACTTTGTCATAAGATCTCAGGTGCCCTCTAGAGACCAACTGGGGGAATTGCAGCCCACAACCACCCACCCACCCCTCCACAAGCGGATTTCTCCCCTCAAGTATCCCAAATCCCCCTGAATCCTTGGATGACATCTTCTTGCATCATTGCGTTCATTAGCATGCAAATCAAAAGCGGGGAGCGGCTTTTAACATGCAACTCGTTTGTAGAGGGGGCTTATGGCCTTCCATCTGCATTAACACAGATACCAGTGTTATGGAATGAAGGTGATTTTCTGCTAGGTTGGGTGGATGGCTTGGTCACACCATTTGTACATTTGGCTGGTCAAAACACTGAGTAATCATTATCGACCCCTCTGAATTGTAGGCTACTAGAAATGCTATTACTGCCCGGTAGCCATATTAATCACAGTCATAAGCCTGCCACACCCTCAGGGAAATGAAATATAACCGTCTCCCTGTCGCCTTTAGACACAGCCCAGACTTCTTTCATTCCAGACACTTATTCAAATTAACCAGCAAATCGCATCAGTAACGATAAACACACTAGTCAAACTTGCCATTTGTGAGACAAAAAGAGGCTGCATTTATAATTTGCGTTGAGTATGAAAGCCGAGACTTTTTAAAATGTTATTAAGGGTGGCCTTTGAGGATATGATCAGTAATTCTTCATAATGATCCACGACACAATGGGCTGAAATTATCCACCTTCCACAGACCTCTCCTTCTTCCTAGCCTGTTTCCGAAGAAGCCACAGACAAATGAGCAAATTAGTTAATGAGATGATGGTCTCCAGGAGGAGGAAGATGAATGGTTGTTTTTAATTTTCAGGACTTGAAATGGCCAGACCAAGTTAGTCAGACTTTGCGGGGGTGTGTACATCCAGGAGTGTGTCTCTGATTGTGTGTGTGTGTGTGTGTGTGTGTGTGTGTGCGTGCGTGTGCGTGTGTGTGTGCGTGTGTGTGTGTGTGTGTGTGCCTGTGTGCGTGTGTGTGTGCGTGTGTGTTTATGTGTAAATACAGACACACGTGCGTCGGTGTGTGTCTGGCATATGTAGTCAGAAATTACCATTCAGCCTCCGTAACATAACCATTTCTCAGTAGCAAGAGCCACACTAATAAGATCGACTGGTGTCCATTTTAATTGTCTTTGCTGGGAGCAGTCTCTGGAACCTGGCAGGATGCTCGGCAGTTAATTGCTAAATAGGAAATTAGGGGGGAGGAGGAGAGAGAGTGTGTGTGTGTGGGGGGGGGGGGGTCAGGAAATCAGGAACCAGCCGAATCAGGAACCAGCCGACTCAAACAAACAGGTGTCAAAACCAGAGATAAGCACACCATATCTGTTCATGTATCTACATGCTCAGAGTATAATGAAATTCTGTGTGTGTGCGTGCGTGCGTGTGTGTACACAGCTCCATACATTTGTACAGTTGACAGAACAAAAAACAAATGCTGTGCGCAAAAGTACATGGGTGTGTGTGTGTGAAAGATGCCACGCAATGCATTCACTAGAAGTGTATATATGAAGGCCAGAGCTGAAACTTATGATTGGATATGATATAGGCCTGAAGGCCAGACTTTTTAACTTTTTAAAAATGCACTTTCTCCCATCTCACTTCACTTTAAGCAACCACCATCTGGGTGTTGACCATACAGTATGACTCAAACACTATAAATAGACTGAAATGAATGGTTAACTAGTGAATACTACAAGCCTGACGTAGCCATACTCAGTCTGAAACGGAAGCATCGGGACGTGATTATGGGGCGTGTTTCAGGCATACACTATAAAAAATAACCGATACAGGAGAAAAATACCTCTTCATACAATTGGATAGATCTAACCAATCAAAGCAACGAAATAGCCTACCGTAAAACCTGCAGAGAACAGTCAGAGCATCCTTTTTCTGACAAATGCCTTAATAACTGTTTTCTGTTCATTTTTTAAAGTTATTGCGCCGTCAATATTTTGTAAACCGTCACGATAACAACATAAACATGTAGCTTCGCTATAACGACAAGCTTTTTGCTGTAAACAAATTCAACCGCAGCGCACTCACTCAGGTTACGTGAATGAATACTGTAGGTACCATTGCTAATCTGTCCATCATTGTATAAAGCGCGCCCGGATGCTGCCCTGACGATTCGATTGGTCCGCACGATTCTCAATTTTTCATAGAAGCTTGTCAATGGAACAAGTCCAGATCGAACTTCCCGACTTCAAATTTTGTGGGCAGGGCTAAGGTCAGGCTGGCTTTTCAGGTTAGGGTACTACTACTGTAGTTCACCGGGAAGAAGACTGCTCACTTGATTTTCTATAGGACTGTGGCTCTTGTGTATGTGAGTGAGTCATGGGATAAAATTTTACCTGAACACGTGATCTGTGGGTGAGTAATTATATCAGTTGGATTCTGATTGTGCTGCTGTGATTGGCCTCTAAAATCTTAGATTAGGTCACATATCTCTAGTTCAAGCACAGGGTAAGAGGGTACAAAGTCACGGTTAACAGAAAATACATCAGGAGTATTCATCACATGTTTATTTTATGTTCACTTGCATCTTTACAATGTTATGTAAAGTAGATCTAGAGTTGAATTATTTTGCATGACCATTACAAATCCTTTATATCACCAAGAAGGCAATGGAGTCTGTTTTGTCTTCCCACCAAAGATGTTCCAGTTTGCAGGTACTGTATGTCCTCTGTGCATATCGATCATCACAAACCCAAAATTCCCAGGTTCACAGAGGTTCACAGTAACAGCCTGGATATAAGGCTTACTATGGACCTGTACAAATACCTCCTTGAATACCTCCTTAACATGAATGGAATCCTATATTTACAGCTGTGCTGTGTTTATCTGTATTGACACAAAGGAAACTGCAGTATCACAATGTACTGCCATTTCTACTGGTTTGCCATCCTTTCAGAGAGATAGGGTGAGAGGGTAGAGGAATCAAAACGGCTGAGTGCTACTGGAATTGTCAATGGCACAAGAACATTAGAATGTACACATGTGAATATTGACATTCATGTTAACCATTTTTCAGTTGTGCACTTTGATTTAAAAGTCTTTAAGTTTGTTATTAAACACTGAAATTAAACATTCCATATTTATGTACAAAGATTTCTACTAAAATACATGATATGTGAGGTGTGTATGAGTGTGTGTGTGTGTGTGTGTGTGTGTGTGTGTGTTCCCATGCATGTGTGCATATTCTTGCAATTATGTCCTTGTTGCATGGAAGCATCTTGATTGATGGATGGCTACAATAATGCATGACGATTTCCATCAGTCTGAGGTGCAATCCCTCAGCCAGGCATCATTCCCTTAGGAGAACGGAGAGGTATGGAAGCACGTTACCATGGCAAGCCCACTACAAAACCAAGAGGCTTGGTCACTGGGTTGCCAAGGGGAAAGTCAAAAAATAGCCAACTGGCAGACAGATGAATCTGAGTTAAGCAACTGAAAAACGCCTCTGATAGAGTACACCATTTGTTGTAATTGATTGGGCACTACATTCTAATTTTGTCATGTGCTTGAAAGCGATGATCACTGCCATCTCTGCCTAGGGATGGTGAAGAACATTGGCCCATTGGACAGATAGGTGTTATGGAAGCAGGCTAGAGGGACTGAGAGAGATGGAAATAGAAAGAGAATAGAGAAGTGTTTTTTCTGCCAGTGGGTGTGGCCAGAAGAGGATGTTTCAAACAGCATTGGTGGCTGATGCTACTGCGCTAATGCTCATTTTGCTGCATGTAAACTCTGCACAAAACAAAATATAATGCTGAAGAGATTAAAAAGGAAAAATAATACAGAAATTAGAAATTATGCAGCAATAAATTAAATTAAACTTTTCAAAATAATCCATTATCCTCAGCAAAAAGGCTTGGGTGTGTGTGTGTGTGTGCACGCACACTTATGTGTATGTGTGGTTAAGAGCTCTAAGTCTGAATCCATTAGTTTCTTCATAAATTATAAGCAGGAGGCTTAGTCAGGAGGGCTCCAGTCCTCCCTTAAATCTCTGTGTTTTCCCAAAGCCTCAAACTCTGAGTGGGTGCAGTTCCAACACCTAAGTTCAGACTCCGTCTACTGCCCAAGTCAGCCTCCATCTGCAGTCTCTCCTCCCTGCGCTACAGTCCCAGAGGAGCTCTCGGACCCCCCCTCAGACCACCACCACCACCACAAGGACAGGTTAAAGCCGGACGGACTAGGGGTTGGATGGGATCAGAGACTAGCCAAAATGTCAGTACGGAGGTCTGTCCCGTGGTGGGGTCAAAGAAAGGCGTATTCCCACTCCAAAAAGGCAGGCTCTGGGGCGGGACAAGACATCTTAGGTCCTCACCCAACTGACAGGCACCCAGAAGGACTCCCGTTCGAGCCTCTCGAGAATTCCCCTCAGTTCTGAGCAGGCACTTGCCGAGTCCTCCTTGACCAGGATGCGATCGACCATGTGGCCATACTGCTGATCGATCTGCTGGGCTGACTGGCGCATCTCCTGAAGCTCTTCCTCCTGAGAGAAATAAAGAGAGGGGGGGGGGGGGGGGGCAAAAAAACATCAAATCTACCAGGCCTGCCTAAGAGGGCTACAAGCGTGTGCGATCTCTCCACACAGCAGAACAGCTGTGGTCTGTATAAACAAGTCATTTGGTATGTGTGTCTCCACTGGAGTGCTACAGTACAGCTACAGCAAAGCCAAAGTCATTGGTCTCACCGTGACCCGCCCATGTTCGCCCCCTCCTGGTGAGGTAGCTGCACTGCGACGCCTTCTGCCTTCTGGGATTTTCGGTTTGACAAAGATCACAAAGGGTTTGAACTCTGCTGTACGCAGCGTCCTTAAGGCCTGTGGAGGTCAAAATAAAACCGATTAGTAATCAGTCAAGGTTTCTTTTGGGAAGAGTTCTGCATTCATTCAAATGTCACATCCTCACAAGATAGAATGATTATGAAAATCAAGGACTTTCAGACACATTGAAAGCTTTACCTCATCTTTGCACCTTTACTTATAAAGGCATGCTTAAATTATATCTAATTAAATAAACAGCAGAGATTTCTAAAGCATACCTCTGGCTGGACATCCACCATACACATCTTATTCTTGGCCTGAACCGTGCGAATGGCCTCAATACTGGTGCCATACTGGTTCTCTTTGTAGTCGCCATACTCGATGAACCTATGAACACACACAATTGACATACGCAGATAAGTGAGAACATGTTCCTTGAACCCTAAGAAGACATAATCATACACATGTCATAGATAGATAGATAGATAGATAGATAGATAGATTTTTTATTTCTTTATTGATCCCCAAGGGGAAATTCAAGATCCCCAAGGGGAAATTCATACACATTCTGGCAGAAGTCCTGTCCTGTCACTTATCATTATTACAGTTAATGTCCAGTTACATACACCATGATCTCCTAGTTGTCGTAACAATTATGCTCAGAGTTTTAGATGCCATAAAAGCATGTGGCATGCTGTCAAGAGGTCATAGGTCATATTGCCATGACAGTGCCTCACATGACACTGAACAACTATGACCGCAATCACTAATCAAGATTTTGGTTATGTTATACTGATTAAAGGATTCAAGTTAAGTTAAATCGAACAAACAGTGAATCTCAATATACTGATTAAATACCTATTAAATTAGGTATTTAAATTAAATACCTTAAATACCAACACTGATTAAATACCTAAGAAGACACTGAACACTTTAGAGTTATCTGGTGAAGGATACTTAACTACTGCGGACAGACTCACTTGTTGTTCTGAGCGTCGGCATCAAATGCCTGTTTGGTGACAAAGTGGTACTCTACCCCTTCCTTCTCATGGCTCTTCTTAGGCCTGGTGGTGTCTTGTGAAACAAAACGTGGCAACAACATGGTAACAAAATCTCAAAGATTTGATCGGTAGATCAACAAAGTGAAGGCAAACGACAGAGGAGCGATAGGAAAAAGGATTGAGGTGGAAAGAAGAGTTGAACTTACGTGGAACAGCCACGGCGTAGCGGTGCGGATTCTCTGCTATTACCCGCTGTTTCAGCTCATTGATGCGAGCGCCCAGAGAACCTTTGCAAAGCATAGATGGTGTATGTTTAGTCAATTCTGTGCACTAGAATTACATGTACAGTATTATGGTAATGAGAGCATTTGTGATTAAATGTTCGCCTTATTCTTCCGGCGGCCATTGTAAGCCAGAACGAGGCTACAGGGTACACTTGCCATCACACCTCAGTCCAGCAGATGGCGGTAATGCACTCCGTTTGCAAACTGCCAATAGAGGAAGAAGGAAGAAGGATTCGCTGGCCTGCCAAGCTGGTGATCATTTGTATTTCTGTCCATCCTCCCTTCCTTCCTCTTTTCCTAACCCCTCCTAATTAATTTTGTAAAGGAAACGAGGAAGGAACGATAGGAGGATGAAAGAGAAACCGATATGTGAAATGAGACAGCCTGCTCACTCACACATCATTTTTAAAATTATAAACGTCAATTAGTGATGATGCGGCGCATCACCTCTTAGGATAAAATAAACAGACACACAAATTGCAGAGAATATGAACTTATATCAAAACCTCAAAATATCGTATGAACATGGACTCTTCCCAATTATTGACCCTGATAATGAGGTACAGTAATGTTTGATAGTTTTCGTGACATGAATGAATACTTATTACACAATGTGTACAAAACAGGCATGAACTTTTGCATGGTAGTTCTTGACAATTCCAGCATATAAAAATCTTTTCTTGGATTATCTACTAATTTATTGTCGCTAATAAATCCATACAAACTTGTTGGAGACCGAAAGTTGATAGACGTGGAAGGGAACTTTTCACCTTGACAGCTTGGACCAATGATTGCACAATTCCGACTGAAAACACTTCTGCATGGAATGCTCTCGTGTTTCCTCGTGTATCGGCCCTTCCACATCTCTCCTCTCTCCTTGTTCTCACCTCCTCTGGTTGCAATTAGATAAATGAGACATCCTCGATGGCGTAGAGCTTCTTCTTCTTCTTTTTCTTCTGTGAGTTTTTTTTGTGTGGCTGTTTTCAAACGGAGTGCATTACCACCATATGTTGGACTGAGGTGTGATGACAAGTGTACTCAGTAGCCTCATTTTGTCTTACAATGGCCGCTGGAATAATAAGGCAAATTGATTAAATGCCCTTTGCAGACATATCTCTGTCTGAACAAGTCTGATAATGAACAAGTCAGATAGTGAACAAGTCTCATGAGCTTAATGGCAATTCCTGTGATAGCCAGTAGAGGTCAGCATCACATTGCAAATCACCACATCATACTTAAAAGCTACACTTGCCTATGAGCACCACCAGACGAGGTCTTTCATGAGGCCGGTGCTGGTACCGAGTCACCTCTTCGTACGTGAGGAAATCGGGATCACTGCTGTCTAAGGCGTTGGCATCTCCTGACGAGCCTTGCCGGTCCTTCCGACTCAGACGGAAACTACGTCGCAGGCCAGCTAAATGGAGCAGCATAGGATGAAAACAACAGTGAGCACAAGCTCAAAGGTCAACCGTCTATTGAGTTTTCTTTCATGAACAACTGTCTTGCCCTAGTGAATGAGGGGCAAGTAATATTTGTCATTGTAACAATGCAATCCAGAGACACGTATTTCATATGGCCCCTAATGCTGTCTGGGACAGATCATGTACTTCATGAGAATATAACCAGGCAGAGAAGATGTATGTGTTTTGTGTTGAATAACAAATTTCATTTCCTTAACAGGAAGCATGACATGCATTTACACCCTAGCAAACAAAACAGCTCATCTAATGAAGTCTCTGAATGTGTCACATTCATTGTGCTTGCTTGCATCAAAGGTGATAAAGTGTCTGCTAGTCTCGTCTGGTGGTATTACCTCAGCTGTTAAATATCCAGTGTGTACTCAGTGAGGCCCAAGCCCATGCTGGGAGTGTGAATGTGATATTCTATGCTATCGCCTGTCAGGTGGAGGAGATAAGATATTCCTGGTGGAATTGTACTACGTGTTATCAGATGACGTGGGAAGAATATATAAATGCCTTTTATAGACTGTGAATGAGCTGCCTGTCCATTAAAAAATTATCATATTAACATTATTAAAGTGGTGCTTTGTCTGGTGGTGAAGCTGGACTCTGGCCATAGTATGTAGATCCAGACAAGGTGTGCTTGTTTATTTGTGTTTGTGTGTGTGTGTGTGTGTGTGTGTGTGTGTGTGTGTGTGTGATCTAGAGGCTGTATGGCCGAATGCCTTAAAAGCTGCAACAGTCACTCTGCATATATGAAAGTGGAGTAGAGTGGCGCTGAGGGCAATTTGAAGCTAGAGCCAAGCTGGATGGGCGCATTACAACCACAATGCATCTCACCACTAGGGAGGCAGCACACATGCATGCTAAACACAGAGGCCTCTTGCCTGCCTTTCACATACAGTGTATCCTGCTTATGTTCATCAAGTGATACCTCCTTTCATCTAAATCCTTAAGTCAATGAACAAGTGTTAGAAATGTGGCACAACACCAGCATAGGATGATCTGTAATATCTAAAATATTCCTCAGAATAATTAATTTAGCACTAACTATTGTTTTTTATTGTTCTGAAGGTTTCCCCAAAAATCTGAATTTTACTAGTTTATGTAGCAGTCCAGGGAGATACAGTATGTACAGCTTACAGGGATAAACTTATAATAATGTGTAAAATACTGTTAGCATACTTCCAGTGTACTTTGATCAAATGGGTTAAGTAGCCTACAGTATGTGGGGTGATGGCTGGTGTGGAGTCACATCTCTGACCTCCATAAGGGCTGTGTTTCAGCAGTCACGCAGTCTAGGCTGTGCTCAGCCTGTGTCAGTAACAGTGATAACCTTTTTGTAACGAACGGTGACCGTACCTGAGTAAAACTCCCAGGAAAACACCTGGCCACAGGAGGGCGCCACCGCTTTACACTTCGGAGAGACTATAACGCGCGTTAGACCATCACTCTCACTCTCGCGCACTCGTCTCACTCACTTCTCTGCCCACAGCAACTGCACTGGGATCAGTTCCGCGCAAAGTCCATGAACTGGCTTTCAGTTACAGACCGGCAGGATGGAGCTGATGTTAGCGCAGTTGCTCAGGACATGAATACATTCTATGGCTTCAGGCACATTTTTTGTAGCACCAGGCAATGCAGCATCTCGAGCAGTGAGTGTACGAGCAGTCTGACGTGCGGACTCGAGTGTGCAGTACATCCAACAGCAGGGTTAGGCTAGGATGGTAGCAGGGTCTGCAAGGACTGTTAGGGGTCAAGGTTCACAGGTTCAAAGGTCAGGGGCAGCAGTGGAGGGAGGAAATGGTAGGAGGATCTAAACACCATTAGTTGATATCGCACTTGCGTGGTCTTATTTATTTCCCCTAAGTAAATTTATTCTCTGAGGGACCAATAAAAACCTCTATACAGATTGATTGATTGATTGAATTCATTTTTGATGAATAAAAATTCCAGTGTTCAGATCTCTCCAAGAATCCACAGCATTCATTGATATCTGGGGTGAGGTCTGGGGAGACTGTGGGATGTTTTGGAGAGGATAAGGAATTGGAAAGGGTTTAGGGGTTTACTGTGTCTGGTCCATATGGACATTTGAGTTTTGAAAGCCTATTAAAACCAACACATCTATGTGATTGATACAAATTCCCACCCCTTAGAGATAAGACCCTCACAAGACCCTCACAATGTCAATAGGGTGTGTCTAAGAATGTTATACTACTATTTTACCCTCATTTTCAGTATAGCATATTCCTAACAAGGACGATATTGTGAAATAATATGGTGCAAGATGATCAAAAGGATCAATCAATGTCTATCTAGTGTAGATATTCAGTCAGTTGCAAACCATAAGGAGACTCTCTGTGTGTACTCTATGTGTTTACAGCCCCTCTCCATATTTCACTTTCTACCTGTCAGTGTGTCTCCTTTTTTTTACTTTTTATAAGACAGTGTCTACACTGTAATCTCTAATCCTATTGTTGAGCCATACTCAGGCAACTCTTTCCCTTAATTACCCATAATCTGAAGACACACACACACACACACACACACACACACACACACACTGCCCAAATCAGTGGGGCTGGCGGCTTTCCCTCCCCTGTGACCCATCCCCTACCATGGCCAGGCAAACAGACTGACACTGGGATGCAGACAGGAGGGGAGGAGGAGGAGGAGGATGAGGAGGAGGAGGAGGAGGAGGAGGAGGAGGAGGAGGCATGCAGGCTCTCACCTATGTACTGTCCATTGAAATAGCCCTCACAGTCACAGTCCTCTGTAAGGGAAGCAAGCAGGGGAGAAGAGAGGGATGGTGAGCAGAGGGGAACCGACATTGCTGAAGGAACCCAAAGCACCAGGAGAGGGGAGAGGAGGACAGAGGGGAACGTGGACAGGGGACAGGGGTCAGGGGGGTCAGCTGCTAGCTCTGCAGCCAGGCAGGCACGCAGGCAGGCAGGCAGGCAGGCGGACAGGACAGGACAGGACAGGACCAGACAGGACAGGACGGAGAGGGCGCGACCAGGGGGGGCAAGAGGACGGGCACACAAGCAGGCAGTGGGCTGAAGTGCTGTGGGCACTGGGCAGGGGAGCCAGCAGGCCCCACACGGTAGGGGCCCTTCAGTCAGGGCAACGGGGGCTAGAGCCTGCACACTCTCTGGTCGACACCTTGAGAGAGATCTAACG
>NC_055959.1:27449997-27454997 GCF_018492685.1 Alosa sapidissima
TTTGACGAGTAGGGAGTGAGACTGTGTTGAGTAAAACTGCATGAGTACATTAGAAGTAATAAAGGATAAGGGAGAGCGAGGGAGTTAGAGAGGTGGAAGGTGAAGAGATGAAATGCAGGGAGAGATTATCTGTGAGGGAAAGAAGCACAGGCATGGTCTGACATATTGCTAAGCCATTGTTGTCTCTCTGCCACTCGGCACTAATCGGATAGCCAAGGGATTATGCACCACAAACCGTCGACACTGACTCTAAGCACACACCTGGCCACTTTACACACTCACACACACACACACACACACACACACACACACTGTGGCCTTATACTGTATATCTATTTAATTGTGCGCTGACATCTACAAGGCACTTTTTTACCCACCTGTGCATTCCACTAGCGAGCATTAGAAAGAAATGGACTGATTGAGTTGAAACTCATAACCAACCAGGCAGGGACTCTTACTGTATGTCCCCTTAGCCTCATCAATCTTCACAATGATTAACTGCTAATGCATTAGGAGATCTCCACCGATGCCTTAAGTGGCCAAAGGGATGGCTACATCCCGCAGCTTCGCTCAATATGACTTCAAGAGACAGAGGGTGGGGATTAATGGAGGAGGAGAGGAGCAAAGAGAGGACACTTACAGACAGACTTTTTAGGAGATTTGGGATTCTGTAGAGTGCCCATTTTCATTCTGTAGGCCAACCGTCTGATGAAACACAAGAGAAAGAGGAAGACAAAGACAACTGAGAGGAAGCAGGAGAGAGAAAGGAGGACATCAAGCAAAACATGGCACTGTCTTGTGTTGTGCTGTGCTGCGCTGTGTTGTGTTATGCGTTGTGCTGTTTATGTGTTACGTGTTGTGCTCTGCTGTGTTATGTGTTGTGTTGTGTTGTGCTGTTTATGTGTTATGTGTTGTGCTGTGCTGTGTTATGTGTTGTGTTGTTTAAGTGTTATATGTGTTGTGTTGTTTAAGTGTTATATGTGTTATGTTGTGCTGTTATGTGTTATGCGTTGTATTGGTTATGTGTTATACAGTATGTGTTGTGTTGTGCTGTTTATGTGTTATGTGTTGTTTTGTGTTGTGTTGTTTATGTGTTATGTGTTGTGTTGTGCTGTTTATGTGTTATGTTGTGCTGTTTATGTGTTATGTGTTGTGTTGTGTTGTTTATGTGTTATGTGTTGTGTTGTGCTGTTTATGTGTTATGTGTTGTGTTGTGCTGTTTATGTGTTATGTGTTGTTTTGTGTTGTGTTGTTTATGTGTTATGTGTTGTGTTGTGCTGTTTATGTGTTATGTGTTGTGTGTTGTGTTGTGTTGTTTATGTGTTATGTGTTGTGTTGTAGAGCCAGCTGTAGATAGCAGCATCTGCGGCCCTGTTGCCATCCCCTCTGATCTGCACAAAGTGCAGCATATGGACAGAACTGGGAGCAAAGTGTGTGGAACATTACTTGCCCAAATAGTGCTTAATCCAAAACAAACCCAGACATATGCACACTCACACGCATTTGTGCACACACTCTCCTCCCATACACACACAAACCAAACATGCATATGTGCACATACTCTCCTCCCTCTGTCATACACACATAAACACAAACCAAACAACAAAACAGAATGCCTCACACTTTCTCTCCATCAGTCACACAGACACACACATTCCATGCATATGAGCTGACACACACACACACACACACACACAAAGTAGACTGTTATACTCTCTCCCTCTCCCACACCCATAGCAGCAGTTCGACCTGCACTAAATCTACCGCATTCGTTTTCACTGCAACATACTAGTTATAGCTTTACAGGAAAGTATTTAGTATGTGTGTATCCGGGAATGAGAGAGGGAGAGAGAAAAAAATGAGAGGCAGAGGTAGGTAGGTAAAGAGAGAGAGAGAGACTCCTACCCCTTGTATATACCTGTATAATTGCTTAAATCCTGATACTACATTTATGTAATAATTGCTTTGGCAATACAAGTGTCATATTTGTCATGCCAATAAAGCACCATTTGAATTTGAATTCGATAGGGAGAGAGGGGGGGTGTACTGTTGTGCAATAATTACAATATAGCTTATAGTTGGAGTGCACTGACATTAGTCATTGCCAACTACTATGTCTTATCATTTCTGTCTATGGCTTTACAGCAATTCTGACAGACCTGAAGCATCTATTCAGTTCACGTACTCATCCAACCTCTGGAGCTTACCTCTCCTGGAACTGTTTGGAGGGCACCAGGCCGGCGCGAAGACTGCTGTCGCCCACCTTCTTGGCCTGCCACCAGGTGTTGTCGTCCTGGCTCACCACCTGCAGGACGTCGCCGCGCTGAAAGGGAAGCCCTGCTTCTTGGCACGGTGTGGCCTTGTCCTCCCCGGGGTTGTAGTCAAACAGCGCCCTCACGTACACCTAGGGAGATCGTCCCCCGCGACGCAAAAGGAGACAAGTCAGAGTGTGTGTGTGCACTGACATTTCTTTCACAATGAGGACACTAAATATTGTAATGCAAGGGACTAAAATAAAATGATCACTTTAATTATCTGTTGTCACCACAGATTTGGGAGTGTGGACCTAAGCAACCTTCTCATTGTATAAACCATTCTTTCCTGGGGGTGTCATTGACACTTATTCATATGGATGGATGCTAACAAATCCATAGATTGCATTTTTATTTTATGCAATGATTCATTTCCTACTGGGGCATACATAGCATTGCTCATAACAGCAGTGTGCATTTCACTGTGGCTAATTCTGTGTAGTCACTTCCTGTGGTCAAAGTGCCCAGTGCCTGATGGTGACCCACCTTGCTGTCTCGCAGCCGGTCCTCCTCTTTGATGCCTGGGATGATTTTCAGCGTGATGGAGCCCTGTGACTGCGACTGTGGCAGGGGAGACGAGTAGAAGACGGAGAGGAGGGTGAAGGGTGGATGTGTGGGAGGGAAAGAACAGAGGGAATAAAAAAACAGGCGGACGAGAACAAAGAAGTAGAGGAGATAAGAGAGACTGGAAGGTGACATTTTAAACACCGCACGTTGCACTGCAGTTTCTTTTCTTTTTCATGGCAAAGCAGTCAACACACGGCAAGGTCAGAAATGATGTTCGATAACATAGATTCCATTGTTTTCAATGAAACCCTTTCACTGAATTCATTGTTTATCAAATTCTTGTCAGTTAAAAATGTTGGTGTGCGTGGGCAAGTGACAGAGCGTGTCAGTGTACTCATGACGGTGCCTATGTGCGGAGCGCTGAAGGCTGCATGGTTGTAATTGCTGCATACCAGTAGCTGGCTGATCTCGTCTGGGCGCTTGTGGATGATGGAGACGCCGTTCACTTCCCTCAGCTCATCCCCCACATGGACCAGACCTGGGCAGGCAAACACATGGGTTTCACATGGAATGGCTCATCTGGCGCTCAGTGGCTATCATGGCACTATTTTATGGGTAAGTAGGTGTGTCTGTGTCTAGGTTGGTCTATGTATCAGATTAATGCAATATTCACAGACACACACACACAGACACACACACACACACACACACACACACACACACACACACACAGAAACACACACACACAATGAGATGCAATGAGTTCGATAATACAAAATGCACAAATAGAAATGAGCTGCATTTCTCCATCTCCCTGCCCCATCTCTATGGCAACCAGAGTGGTCAGCTCTTTAGTGAGTCTGTGTGATCTTTGATTGGATCTCATAGGATCTGCTCCCCACAGGGCAACAGTGATTCATGTGTCACTCATTAGGACGCCATCATAACACACCAAACACGCACTCAGGACTCATTCGTTTCACAACCCTGGGCAACAAGAGGAACTTCAAATGACTAGACCCCTTATGGAATAAGGGCTGGAGCAGTGTGGAATTCATAGCATTTTAATGAATGTGCTGCCGTGGTACCTGAACATTCAGAATGAACACATGCAATACAATTTCTTCCAGAATGCATATTTCTGATTATTCTAGACTATTTTATCCCTGTTTACAGCCCAACAAACAGCCAATTACCAAGACAGTGTTTTTATGTCTCCCTCATCAGAGAATGTAAAACGTCATGACTGCAACCCCAATCATAACAAAAACTATTCAGCAAGCCAAACTCCAGCAGATACGGACAGCCACAATGTCTCAAATATGCAGATGTATGACTATGTTATGAAACTGATAAGAGAAATCTCACCGTATCAAGGCTCTTTCAAATACCTCTGACTAAAATGTTTTCTGCAACACATCACATTCCTCTATCTATTTGTGATGCCAGGCCATTTATTTCCATTGTAAGTACATGCTAATGGCACATCTTTCTTTGTTGTGCTCCAGATATAGTTCCTAGTTGCAGACATCAGATGAAATCTGATCAGGTGTAGATGAGGCGGAGGAGGATCCCTGTCAGATAAGAGTGAAAGAAGAAGCTCTGAGGTCTCACCGCTCCTATCTGCCGCTCCTCCCCTCATCACACGCGCCACCATTACCGCACCGGAGGCCTCATCCCGCCGAATCGTTGCCCCCTGTGACATCATAGGTCAAAGGTCAGTAGCGTCTACAGCAGTCATGGGATGTTGACCCCTTTTATTACATTCACACCCCTTTAAGGGGTTTGGACTCTAACTCTACTTGTGTTATTTGTGGTATAGAGTGTAATCATCTTCCTGTGTTGGACTCACCAATGGCTCCTTGTTTTTGACCAGTCGGACAATCTTTACAGATTCCTCCTCCAACTCGTCCTCCAGGTCGTCTGGCAGGGGTGGCAGAACTGGGTCAAAGTTCTTCTGGGCCACCGTGTCATGCACAGACAGCATGGCCTGATGGGACACAGGAGGTAGTGCAGAGGACAGAGAGATTAATATGAGTTGTTTCATGAGAGTGTGTGTGTGTGTGTGTGTGTGTGCCTGGCACATACCCGTAAATGGGGTGATGTCAACAACTGTAATAGCTCCTTTTCTTCAATACTCATTGGTCCACTTTGCAACTCCTCTGCTACCTGTCAATCAAG